>NC_136058.1:192560940-192808440 GCF_964261635.1 Lissotriton helveticus | reverse complement strand
CCTTTGTTTTTTTTCAATTAATTTCTATGGTTTTTTAAGTAGCAAAGGTGTTTGCTGAGTGGTGGGAAAAGAATGTGGGGCCACTGACTAGCTCTCAGGAATCCCGCTCTGTAGGACTTCCAGAAAGTGCCATGAGGATTTCTGGTCCCGAAGCTCCCTTAGCATCCAAGAGATCTTCATTCCCCAATCAGTAGTGTGCCAGGAGACGTGTTTGCAGAGTGGTGAAGAAAGGGGGCATAGCCTCTTGAGACCTCTTAGCAAACTCACTGTGTGGGACTTGCTGGAGGTAACAGGAGGGGTGGTTGGCCCCCAACGACCCTCAACAGCCAAGGGGACTTCATTCCCCAACAAGTAGTTTGCAGAGTGGTGGAGAATTGATGTCCTTGATGATTGCACAGGTAGTGCCTGTGTGATTCTATGAGTGCAATTGCCACGGACACACTGCAAATAATGGGAGTTTTTGACAAAGTGTAAAACACACATATAGACATATTTTAAATAAAGTTTCAATGTAGCTATTTAGTAAGATTCTAATCAAACTTTTTCCTTTGTATTCATTTGTCGAAATAACTACATAAAAATTGCATTTTCCTTCTTCACAACAACACCTAAGGTCGCAATGACATCAGAATTCACGAATACAAATGACAAAGTGTAAAACAGATATATAAACATTTTACACAAAGTTTGAGTCTAGCTGTTTAGTAACAATGATTTAACTTTATTTTCACAACACGTTTGACAAAAACAACAATTAAAAAAAACAACTTTCAACATCTGAACTCCCAAATAGAACATAACTACCATCCACTCATCAAACTAACCATTGTTACACAAATTCATGGGGAATCAGAAACTGCTGCAAAAGATAATTTGTGACAAGACCTTCGCTAGAGGGACGAAGCAAAAATATTAATGTGGGATGACGTCCATGTTCTATCATCTTCTAACCTAACATAAAAAATGTCCCCAACTGGCTATCAAGCAGAGGGAAGCTGGAGGACCATCTACATCAGTGGCAGCAACAACAATTCCTGGCCAGAAAATCCTTTCAGAGGTGCAGAATACTACAACTGATATGGCTCCAAAGTTTCCAAGAATAGCCATGTATTATTGCATGAACTATGGCATTACAAAGTCTTATAATGGCCTATGTGGATTTTATGAAAAGTCTGGATCTGAGAGTGAATGCATCAAAATATTTTGTACTGGTGACAGGGGCATCCTCTTAAGAAACTCCCAACCTTATATATAGGGGATATAATGCTGGAAGTGATGGGCTCTTTCCCCTATTTAGGGGTTTTGTTTGACAAAAAGCACTCTTGGCTAAATATGTTAGCTAATAGGACTCTTGTAATGGAGAGAAGTGTGACAGCCATCTTAAATTTTATCAAAAGGTTAGGGTTATAACCCATCGAAACAATAAAAAAGGTATATATTGAGAAGACTATTCTTGCTGTTACGCATGGGGCAGAGGCTATTGGCCCTTCATCGAGCCTGTTTGAATTACAACTACCATATCTAACTAGGTTCCCCATATGTGTCGGATAGTATTAGGCTTGGGAGAAAAGAAGAAACCTATTTTAAATATTCAGTAAAGTTATATCAAATGAACCCATCTACTGTCGAGGGGGGACTATTGTATTTAGACAGAGTGGGGAATTTACAACCGATTTATCTTGATGAGGTTCAAACTTAATTTAATCCCACTGATGATAGGTTTCCCACCAAAGAGGTATTTGCTTAGTGATTTAACGGCATGCCCTTGTAATGGTAGTTTTGATCAGTCTGATCTTCATTTACTCTTCTCTTGTTTTTTATACAGAACAAAGGCCCCTTTTGCGTCGATATCGTTTTAGCCAATTTCGCCCAGAACTTCAATTCTTTAATAAACGTATTGACCCACTAGTATGTTTTGCGTTGGCTTCATTTCTTTAGTCCTGTATAAAATGGAGGCAAGCCTGCCTAGCTTAGGAACCCCGAGTCCATTTAAGATGTGAATATATGTATATTAGTCTCCACTTAGCACTTTATAACACCTATCTTTCCAGGTTCCTTGGGGTGAAATATAAGATTTTTTGGGAATTTTAAAGGAACTAGTAATTGTTTTTAATGTATTTTAAACTGGTTGTAACATTGTTTTCTTAATGTAATTCATTTTAGATTATTTTTAATGTCTTCCTTTTTACTCTGCGCACTTTTTATATGGTAGAAATACTGCAAAATAAAGATAACTGACTGACGGGCATGAACTGAGCTGTTATAACTGCTGGTGAGCAGTATGTTCCAGCTATTCACAATGGTGCAATAAATCATACCTGCTAATTTCTTTCCCCTTCTATATTTTTGGCACATTTCTCAGTGCACATTTTTCAAATTCCTCCTGTCCCTGTTGCCATTTTTCTTTACAACTTTATAAAACCACTTGCAAAAAGAAAAGAAAAAAAAAGAAAATCATGTCACTGGGAAATAAAGGAATGTCATTGGATAATACATTTAAAAAAACAATAAGAACACAACCATTTATCTATCTTGAACATTCTTTCACAGGAGTTCATAGTGAGCAGATTTCTGTAACGCACAATATGTCACAAGACATTGCCAAGGGTTACAAATAAAAAATATTCTTGCAGGACTATGTCATGCTTTACCACCTAAAAACATACCAAAGCATTCGTGTAGAAGTAGCAAGAAGGCAATGCTAGGCTGAAGAACCCTCAACTTCATAAGCAGCCACAACATCACCGGGGCAGAGAGTCCCTTCAGCGGTCCAATAGCAACTTCAAGATTTGGCTCCGCAGTTTTCCCGGATGGCATCATACTTCATGGATTGTGGATTTGTACTGAGTGCTGGAGAGCACTCCTTATAGCCCTTCACAATGTTGCAAAGAATCATGAATGTTTTTATTTTTGGCCCCTCATAGTTTTTCTACATTAGCAGGCATTTTATTATCTTACAAAATTGGTATCTAATATCTAGGTGTTGTTCATTTTAATATTTTCTAATGTATTGTAACACTACTTACATATAACTTGCTATTTGGACAAGTAAAGAGTTCCTCTACAATTAAATAGACAGCTAAGATTTGCCAGTTATTATTCACTCTTTCACTTTTTAAATAAAAGTAACCATTCTGTGTTTAAATCTTCAAGTGAGTGCATCTACAACATATACAAACATACTATGGTTTTTTTTAAGACCACAAAGTGTTAATTTATGTTATCTCTTCTTCAAAACTATCAACTGTAATATCTGTGTCCTGTTCTGAAAATCTTCCTCTTAACTTCATTTTCCCTGGAACCCTGCTCAGGACCAAAGAAACAAAAGTGCACATTAACACAAACCTTTTCTACATCTGCCACAGTACCATGCAAAAGTGCTCTATCAATTTCTCCTTAACATAAAGCTGGTGTTTTTACATAGTACAGCCTCCTAACTAAAGTTTGCATTGTTGAGTGGTGTACAGCTAACATCCTGAATTGTTTGTTAAACAAGCTAGCGAGTGTCCCTGCAAATCTGTATGCTTTCTAATCCTGCAAGAATCCAATCATTGTAAAGTACTCATTTTCAGTTTTAAACTTTACCTTGGAAAGATATATCGAAATGTCCTTAATATATCAATGGATTGCTGTTGAATACTACAAATACTACTGCAATTCCATTTCTATACAGGCGCCTGACTCTGCCTTCCTTGTACCTGTTCTCCAATAACTTGTTTTACATTTGTAGGTACCATCACCTCTTTCCCTAAAGGAGTGCCATTCTTCTTTTCATAACACCGTCCTCTGTAATCAATGGCATGAACAAATCTATTATCCTCGACATAGCTTTCTTCATTAAAGAAAGACTCTGTACTAGAAGTATTTATGCACTCTCCACTGAACACTGTGCAATTATTACTTCTATTCACTAATCTTTTTTTCTGGGTGTCTCTCCTCATGTACAACACCATTTTATCAAGTTTCTTCATTCTATTTATAACCAAAATAAAAAGCTTCACCTTCAAAGCAAAGGCCTTAACTACTCTCTCAACGTGTTCTTTGTTTCACTATCTCTCCTTCTTCTATCCTTCATATTTCTCAGTAGATTTATAACTACTCCACAATGAAACATCATGGTTCTGATTTCCTTGAACTGCTTCTGTGTTCTGGTTAAGGTGTATCCATCTTGGTTACATTATTTCCTGTTCTTGTTCTATAGATTTTGTCCACGGTTAATCTTTCTCATGGTTTGAATTTTATTTTCATTATTTCATAATCTTTAGAAATGTCTGCATAGATTTTAAAGAAATGGCTGTCCTTTTATCAATAGCTCTTTTTTCGTTCACCCCTTTTTCTCCTTTTTATCGTTTTGAGTTTCAGATCTGCGTACATTCTGAACTTGCTTCTGTACATTTTTTCTCCGAGCTTTAGTAGGCAACCTGTCTGTAATTATGCAGATATGGGTCTGTAAAAAAAAAATATATGTTTGCATTTTTTTTTCAATGTAAAAAACATTTTTATTACTGGCTTACACATTATACAAAAACTATATTTATGTTATGTTGCAGTTTTAAATCTACATATCTAACTTAAAAAAGAGCATCCCCGAGATGGGAAATTCTGTCCTGTCGCTCAGCCATCAGGAGACTCCTCCTGATATGAACTCTGCACTCTGCCCTGTGGTTGTCTGGCACTATTGACTTATACAAAAGATGCCCACCGCAGGCCACACTAACTATTATCATCACAGCTATGTAGTACTGCAGTTTATACTTTTTATGACCCCTGTTTAGGTCTCGCTGAGCCATTGCGTTAGCAATGCTTGCGAGATATAAAGTAAGGGCTTTGAAAAGTGCTCCTAAAATGCTGATTGGGTACAGTGCATGTGAGCACAACCACACACATTGTGCACAGCTTCCATTTGCCACCAGACACTTCGTGCGCACGCGCCGCGCTGCACCTCTGCTGCCACATGCATTCAGCTCACCAGGCTGCACACCCCCTCACCCTTCATATGCTCGCTCATGTCCCTCCCACCCTTCCTTTGATCTCTGCTTTTCTTTGAACTTCCTTTAATGGCCCTCCCCCAGCACAGAGCGCATCGCTTGTTTATTTTTTTTTTATGCCCAACCCTGCCGCATACTATAGCCCAAGCCATCGTTAATACTTATTTATCTTATGCAACTAACAACATTGACAAAGCCAATAGACCCGACTTATTGTCAGTATGCTGCTACTCGTTGTATCATATATCTGGATGCAATGACAGAAACAGCCAAAATACAAGTGGGGCAGCACACTAAGCTGAGCACAATTTGTTTTTTGCACGTTATTTAAGCCACACCCTTTATTACATTACTCACGCTGCTGGCGTTATCCTTTCAATCCACTTTTTGCTGCTGTACTGTCCCTCACATTTTAGAAAATTAAGGCGTTATGTGGGGCTGTTGGGGCAGGACGATGGTAGGTGGTATTGCAAGTTATTTCACCCTTCACCCCCCTCTCAACCCATTGTAACCTCCTTCAGCGCTGTGCACCCCTTCACACACTTGCACATAGCTGACCATCGCTAGGTGGTCTCTTCAGAGAGGCCAGGTATTGGATGGGCGTACATCAGCCGTGTGATGTGACTACAGGCCAGGTAATGTCCCCCAAGTGACTTGTGTTCCCACTATCTTTCCGCAGCTTGCGCCAGTTTAGTCCCCCCATGCACCCAAATGTGCTGAATTATACCGCATAATTTGGCCTTTTTTCATTTTATTTTTCATTTTTATACCCAACCCTGCGGCATGCTATAGCCCAAGCCATCGCTGTTGCTTATTTATCTTATGCAACTAACAACTATTGACAAAGCCAATAGACCCAACTTATTGTCAGTATGCTGCTACTCGTATCATATATCTGGATGCAATGACAGAAACAGCCAAAATAGAAGTGGGGCAGCACACTAAGCTAAGCATGATTTTTTTTTTTGCACGTTATTTAAGCCACTCCCTTTATTACATTACCCACGCTGCTGGCGTTATCCTTTCAATCCACTTTTTGCTGCTGTACTGTCGCTCACATTTTAGCAAATAAAGGCGTTATGTGGGGCTGTCAGGGCAGGACGATAATAGGTGGTATTGCAAGTTATTTTACTCTTCACCGCCTCTCTGCTCATTGTAACCTTCAGCGCTGTGCACCCATTCACACACTCGCACATAGCTGACCATCGCTGCGTGCTCTCTTCAGAGGCCAGGAATTGGATGGGCGTGTCTCCTGTTAAGGAGAATCATTCATTCCAGTTACCTTACACAAGGTCACATTCATTTTTATTGTCCCAGGAATATTAGCTTATTCGTAGAGAACTATAGGATGTCGAGCGACTTCGTGACTCGAACCCGATTCCCAGTTCTAAAGTCAGCAGGTCTGGCCATTACACCGCATCCTAGGGTAAGGGGAGAGGGGCAGGCAATGCCACATGGGAGGCTCAGCTCGTCATGGGCTCGAGGTGCCAACAGGACCTCGGGCAGAGCCAGGCATTTCCCTACCCCCTCTCCCCCTTCTCCAGTGTTCAGGGAGCTGAGCCGAGCCTGCCAGGACCCCTCTACTGGCTTCTGCTCTGCTGATGCCTACGGCATTAAACGAAGAGTGTACTGTAAGGTGATGCCACAAGTCCTCGCTTCCTTCCTGATGGCTCTGCGCACAAGGCGTCTCTGCTCCTTCTCTGTACATCTATCTCCTGTAGCGCCTCGCTCTGCACACAGCTGCTTTCTCCTAGCGCTGCATGCTTGTAGCTCACTAAAGCCTCACTAAAGCTTGACGATGAGTTGGAGCGCAGTGGAAGACCTTTTATAATAGTTGACTAGTTATCTTTCATTTGTTTATTGGTGCATTTGGATGTTAAACAGGTACTGCTAATAAGGTGAAATCTTTGCCCAGATGGTGTTACCGTGAGTAAAAAAAGACAAACTAGTTAAGTAATATAACAAAATGTGCTGCATTATGTTGCATAATTTGCCTTTTCTTGCCATATAATTTAGCGGCATACTTTGGTCCATCACTGCCACATAATCCCAGTGGTCCTAGATATAAAGTTCTAGTTAGACCACTATTTCTATGTCAGGAGAGTTTAAAAGCTCAGAAATAGATATGTGCATACTTTTGTAATCGTCTAGCGTAGGTGCGGCATGTCGGGGACTCGCACATGACCTATTTTGCATCTATTTCCTCACATTTCGGTAGTTTTTGTAAGTACAGTTGGGTAATTTAGGTGGCTCCTGGACATGTCACAGCAGCTTCTTTTGGCGTCTCGGGTATAATCACCCTTGGATCTCAAGAGGCTAACTCTCAGGTCTCACCGGAGGGTCACTTTATTATCTCACATGAAGGTCATTTGAGGATATAATGTGAGGGTCACTTTAAGAGCTAACATGAGGCTTATTTTATTAAATGCTTTAGATTTCACAGGAGGGTCCCCATCAGCCGGCCAATTAATCAATGTACTGGTACACTGCTTTTTCCCAGTGGCGATAGATACAAAGCGGAAGTGTGCCTGGGATTTATTGGGGCTTAACAGCAGTGCAAGGTATAACTCGGACAGACTGTCAAGGGGGAGCAGGGAGTCTGGAAGCACATGTTTCAGAATATGAGCATAAACTGTGTGCTCCTCAGAGCTGACAACATTACGCTTATCTGCCCCCTCACCCGCCCCACACACACAGCCACACACACACAACCACACACGCACCCACACACACACACCACCACACACACACCGCCACACACATAACCGCAAACACAACACACACAACCACAAACACAACCACACACAACAACACACACACATACATACAACCATACATACAACCACACACACACAACCAACCGTCAGTGCACACTTTCACCAAGCACAGACACCATCAGTCATCAGTGCACGCTTTCACCGGGCACAAACACCACCAGCCATCAGTGCACGCTTTCACCGGACACAAACACCACCAGCCGTTAGTGCACGCTCCCACCAGGCACACACCACCAGACGTCAGTGCACGTTTTCACCAGGCACACACACAGCACCAGCCGCCAGTGAACGCTTTCACCAGGCACACACACACCACCAGCCGTCAGTGCACGCTTTCACCAGGCGCACACGCACCACCAGCCGTCAGCGCACGATTTCACCAGGCACACACACACCACCAGCCGTCAGTGCGCGCTTTCACCAAGCACACACACACCACCAGCCGTAAGTGCATACATTCATCAGACACACACCACCAGCCGTCAGTGCACACTTTCACCAGGCACACAACCACCACCAACACAACACACACAACCACACACAACAACACACACACATACAACCATACATACAACCACACACACACAACCAACCGTCAGTGCACGCTTTCAACAGGCGCACACACCATCAGCCATCAGTGCACGCTTCCACCAAGCACACACACCACCAGCCGGCAGTGCACACCTCCACCAGGCACACACACTACCAGCCATCAGCGCACAATATCTACAGACACACATACCACCAGCCATCAGTGCACACATCAATTGTTAACGCATCCACAATTAACTATTGTAACAATAGCAGTGTGGTGCACTTTACTTTTAAACATATTCATTTAAAGCGCTGCATGCCATCATTTTTTTGGCCTGTAATTTATACACTTTGTTGCAATTGGTGTTGCAATATTTAGCAATGCCAATAGCTCAAACTTAATTAATGTGAGACCTATTGCATTGTAAATGCTTGATTTTTTACTGTCATACCTTTGGTTTTCACCAAATGGTTTTATCAGTTTTGTAAACTTGCATGTAAGCACGGAACAGCACTTCTGTCATGTGTATTAATGTTTTACTGTTGAACAATAATAACTATCTTGACAGCACATAACTATGCAATGGTTTTTAATAAATATGCATAATAAAATAAACCTAAACCTACATATCAACCTACCTACAAGCACTTACTTCAATGTACCAAACCTAAACACAAAACTTAATTTATTACTTAACTTTTAATATTGTAGCACGCTCGCCTATAACACAGCTGCACAACATGCCAGTTCTCGCTTATATAGGCAAAAATAACTCTTTAAACCTTATGTACTCCGTTTTAAACTAAACATCAACCAAAGTATAAAAGGACATACAGTGTCTCAATTCTGTAAATCCAAAATCACAACATAAGTGATATTTATGTGTCTCTACCACTGTGGCACTGGTACATTTAGTGGTGCAAAACTTTTCTACTTGGATGTATCAGATTAACATTTTGAGAAACACTGCATATAAAACTCTGCCCATTAATCTTTATCAGAGCATATAGCTCACTAATTCACACCGTGTGTGATAGGTTACATATATAATTCCTCACTAAAACTTGTAAATACATGTATTTCTGGTTGAGTACAACAATACATGTTTGAATGAGTGCATAGATAATCCCTAGGTGATTCCCTCAGAATATATGTAGTGCCTGAATGATTTCCTGAGTATGCAGGAACTACATCGGTGGTTCTATATTTGCATAGTTAGTGCCTGTGCATTCACATGACTATATTGCTATGCTACTATCTGGAAGACTGGACAAATGCATGGGTGTTTCCTGTGTAGTTAATGAGTACATAATTAGTGCCGGTGTGATTGTAGGAGTGCATGTGCAGTGCCTGGGTGATTGATTAAGTCTAGATATCACACATGATATATAATTGCCTGCATGGCTCTCTCAGAGCGTACATTGCTCTGTTACCCAGTGTGCACATTTATCAGTACGTTTCTAACACTATACACAACAATTATCACTTTTTTAAAGCACAAAACCTTTTCTTAACGGCATTCCTACATCATTTCACAAATATTTCTTGTGTCTTTAAAACATATATTCAGCATTTCTCAAAGAAAAGGTATATCAAAAGTCAAGCTAACACAAGAACTCGCAGGAGAAATTCTGCCCTATTAACCCTCCTTAATTTTAAATATAGCATGTTTAAAGAAATACACCACCCTCACCATATACATGAAATAAAGAACATAGATCACCATGTAAAGATATATGTTATTTCATAATAGATATACACCTTCAGGCTATCTTTCCAAAAATATATTGTTCTCCGCATCTTTAAGGAAACTCAAGAGTCTCATCGTACATATAATTATCTACAATTAGATAAACAATATCTGACCACCTAACCATATACAAAGCGGTCATATAATTTAAAAACGACATTGCCAAATGCTTCCTAACACATACCTAAGAAGTATTACTACTTTCTAATTTATATACAAGCAAGCACAGAACATTTTTGTATGTTGTATTCATGACTACACTACTTCTATTAAATGTGACTAAAAGTACTTCAGTTTCCAGAATTCAAATAGCAGATATGTCTGTTCTGCACATGATGCTTAGTCATTTAAAACATTGCCATTGTTAAAGGAATTGCTCATGGTAACTTTCAACAGTAAGAACATCTTAAACACATACCCTCTGCCAGATACAGTTAGTCTGATATTTTTTTTTCACATCACTGTGATACTCCTTTTAATCAAACTCCCATACACATCTTCATTTCTAATGTAAATTTTTAAAATAATTAAAAAGTTTTATACATACCAGTGAATTAAGTTCGTAGATTATATTGTTGATTTTGCTCTAGCTGGATAGTTTTGACACTGTTAAGATGTGTAAAAACTAAGCACAAAAATGGTACACTACTCTCACAGAAAGCAACTATAAAATGGCAACCTTTTCAACTTTCCACTCTATGATCATGAGAAAGGCAGCAAATAAAATCATGTCTTTCATTTTAGACTACTGCAGCTCCACTTGTAAATAGTTAGCATGTGAACTCTCTCCTTCTCTTTCAAAACGAGGTTCCTGTTGCCGCGTGTTCGCAATGTTTTCACGGTCATCACGTTATAATTGTGAAAAAAAGGGAGTTCAAACAAATATTTAGGAAACAGGGAGGGAGAACACTTTTGGCAGCCTACGCAGCAGCCCCATACACACGCCTATTCTCTGCTGATGAAAGGTAACGACCTTGAAACACGTGTCCAGGGATGGCCAGCACAGCGGTGGACATACTCAAAATGTTTTCAGAAGCACACACGCTGGAACAAACTGCATTAACCATAATGCCCAGGGGCCAACTCGCTGGTAGGAGGAGCAGTGTGCGACCATATGGATTGTTGTTTATTAAGGCTCCCTTGAGCCTGTCGAGCTGACGGGCTCATGGTTACGCACCTGCACGCCGCGAGAGGTATCAAGACCTGAGAACACTTTTGGCAGCCTACGCAGCAGCCCCATACACACGCCTATTCCCTGCTGATGAAAGGTAACGACCTTGAAACACGTGTCCAGGGATGGCCAGCACAACGGTGGACATACTCAACATTTTTTCAGAAGCGCACATGCTGGAACAAACTGCATTAACCATAATGCCCAGGCGCCAACTCGCTGGTAGGAGGAGCAGTGTGCGACCATATGGATTGAAACAAATATTTAGCTTCAGGTTTTTTAATTTATATTCTGAACAACAGTTTATTACATAGTCCGGAGTTGGAAATTAAAGATTGCCATTACTTAAATTCTGTCATAACTCCTCAACTTAAAAAAAAATGTTCTGTCTCTTTAACACGCTTTCCCTCAATACATTCATAGCTCAGTGTACCTAGCAACCCAGTGGAACAAGTTCAGAGCACATTCTAGAAGGAACATGCTACCTCCAAATAAAATACAGCAGGTGTGGTTTACTCCACAGATTCAAAAGCATATCCATGTCTGAATTAAATTATTTTTTTTAAACAGCAGCCAATAATAGGACTTGTTGCTAAGGCATCCACCACACTGCCTAATTTGATTCAATTACATGCTGAGAACATCAAATATATCTTTTTTCTTTCTTTTTTTTAAACACCTTCATTTTAACTGGCTTTCATTTGGAAAACTAGCTCCTTCAGCTCCAGGCTTCTCCTGACTATTATTGCTCCTTTACTTGACAATGCTTAGAGTGTGGATTATGGGCCACAGCTATGTATATTGGCCTAAAGAGGCTGCAAAAAAGAGAGGTGTTGACAGGGAATTGGCTTTGCCAAATATGGATATTACTTGGTTTGGCCAGAGAGGGTTAAAGTTTCATCAGTTTTTGGCTTTGGTTGTGGATTGCAGAGCTCCTCACCTCATGATTGTGCACTGTGGTGGCAATCGACCTAGGCACATTGACTGGGGTAGGGCTGGAAATCCTATTGAAAAATACCTTTGCAGAACTGATGTTGCTTTCCCTCACACTGTCTTGGTGTACTCTTAATATATGCCATAGACAGAAATGGAAGTGGTCAAATCAATTCTGTCAAAAAACTGACAAGGCCAGGAAACATTTTAATAAAACGGTTTCTGCATTCCTCAGAGAGCATCACATGGGCTGTATCTATAACAATCTGTGTTTTGTCATGCATGAAATTGATAGAAATGATCGAGTGCACTTTACAGACGAAGGCAACAGGGTGTTTCTAACTAATCTGAAACTTTACATCCAGTTTTAGGATTAGATGTTATATACACACAATCACCATAAAGGTTGTTGTGATAGCGACCCTAGTACCCGAAATATTGTTCATTTCCTTTAAAAAGATCCTTTTAAAAGGTTTTTGGGAATCATAGCGACAAAGTCGCGATTAATGCGAATACATCACGAAAATGGAAAACATAAGCAGATATTCAATGACCACCAGTATATCCAAAAATAATAAGTACAAAAATCTATTCTAAACATTGTGCAACACAATACTATATACATTCTTCTTTAAACATGTTTAAACTCATGTTTTTGTACTAAGTTTCTTTAAAATCCATCTTAAAGACCTTTTTCCGTATTCGCAGTTATTCTGGAACTCGCTACCACGTCGGTAACCGTGACAATCGCACCTTTTCCATAAAGTGAAAAAAACATATGCACACGTTACAGTATTTTACACACTTGGGGTTTATTACTGTACACATTAAACTCGTGATTTTCTAGTGTATTTCGAGAACAACCATATCTAAAACCTATTTTCCGTTTTCGCAGTGAGGCCAGAGATCAACGTCGTGAAAGCGGAAAGCAAAAGCAGGAATTCAATAGCAACCAGCACCTTCAAAATCATAACTATAAAGATAATTCTAACCATCCCACTAGATAAATCACTATCTAAATAACTCTATAAAAACAGTTTTTAGATCTCAAGATCTCTATACCAATGTGCATTATTGATTCACGGATATATATTTTTTATATTTTTACCAATATTCACAGTGTTGCTGAGATATTCGCGATAGCCCTCACGACAATACACGGGGGAGTGGGGGCACACTGGCGAGCATGGAGTCATCGCGAATATCGGGCCCGATTGAGAAATTGGTGTGTTAGTGATACACGTTGTGTCCAAACTGGATTTCTTTTAAACATGGGGTCAGAGATCTATACCCTGACCGATTATGTAAGCTTTCACATTAATTTTCAGCCCTGAGTACCGTTCCCTGACGATAAAATGGCAGCCGCAACTTTCTATTCAGGTTTGCATAATTTATGCAGTACTCTAAACTTGCGAGTGTTTGGTTTTGACCTTTACTGGGTGTCCCCTTGTGGTGAAACAAAGCTATGATTCTCTGATGAGTGCTAATGAGAGTTAAGTACGAGTTATTTACCTTCGGTAATGATGCATCTGGTAGAGACGATTTTAGACACAGAATTATCCCCAGGCGTGAGACTGGACCCAGAAAACTTTTTGCCACAGCATCCCTGCGCACTGGGGGGGACTGCATCACGCGCCTCCGCCTAGGCGTTGTCCGCGTACGTGACATCAGCGAGGTCACATAAGTCCCACCCCGGTGTGCCTACGTCAGTTTTCCTCAGAGAACTTTTCTGCGCCACAACGCGGAGCCATCAGACAAAACTGTGAGAGTATAGGAACAGTGTGGGAAAGAGCAGAAAAAGTGAAAAGGGAATGGTGAGGAACAACACCATAACGAACAGTGCCAGACACTGCAGTACCCAAAGGCAGGGAAAAAGAATTTTAAAAAACAGAGCCCAGCCCTGAGCAGCAACCCTGCCAGTATGGAGACAGCCCCCCCCCCGGAGACAAGAACATATGTAAAAAATGTCATGATAACATGTAGCAGGACTACAACCCCAACCAAAAACAATGAAGGCGAACCAGTCCGGGACAAACAGGGAACAACAAAACTCCAAGACAGCCCCATCACTGCATGTGACAACCCACATAAAGAGCAAAGGGCAGAGGCACAGCAAAAAAGACCCCAACCGAAAGGATAGCAGAGGGCCCAGAACCCTAGTAAAAAAGGGGGTATGGGAGGGGAGGGAGGGCGGGGTGGAGGGTAGGCCCCGACCTGGAGCAACCAGAGGATAAGGGCACAGAAGTACCTATAAACCTATCCTCCAATACATATAATCAGGACGAACATCCTGTCAGAAAGAGGGAAAGAATGTACTCATAGAATACACAGCCACCCACAGGGAGGCGAGTATAGAAGGCACAATGGTGCAGAAAAACAGAAGGTCGGCACTGGCAAGCACAGCCGGACGCCGAGAACACCACGGAACGATGCACCCAGGGCAAGCCAGACGCCAGCCGAAGACAGAGAGCAGGAAGGCGAAGAAGGATCCGGACATCTCCAGGGAGGAGTCCGCACACATGGCCCAAAAAGAAGTTGAACCAGACAGAGCCATGACGCCAGGCCGCAGCCAGCAAGCCAGACCAGGCGAACAGCGCAGTGACTTCGGAGAAGGACATCCCGGGGCGCAAATCAAGCGATTCCATCAGCAAGAGGACTGCATCTGCAACATACCGTAACACCACGGAGAGCAGAGGCCCGAAGGCGACCACAGCTCCCCGGCACATGACAAAGCTGTATAACAGCTACCACTACCCAACATAGGGCATGTTACGTCCCAAGACATGGGAACCTCTTAGGAAAAAACTTCCGCAGCAGAGGACAACAGAAAAGACCTACGGAAAAACCGGCAGACGGCTTGTCTAGTAGCCAAAGAGAAAACAGAAGGCCTAGTCTCAGGGCCAGCATGGTGTAGAAACCCAAAGCCAGAACATACAGTCAAGAAGGGCCGGCCAGCAGCCAACAGAACCACAGTCCCAACAAGGACTCGAATGCACATTAAGCACACAGATCACACAACTGGGGCGACCCGACCCAACGGAAGAACACCTCCCAAAAACCAGATCAACTCACAGGTCACTGAGGGGGAGAAGGAGGAGGAGGCCGAAGTCCCGCCAAGAATCTCTGAATGGCCGAGTCCGCAGGGGCTTGGAACAAAAGAGCGCCATCGAAAGGAAGGTCCACCAGCCGTTCCCGAACGTTCTCCGGGAACACACTGTCCCGGAGCCAGGCATGGCGACGAAGTTCAACTGAAGAAGCCATGGCACGACCAAGCATCTCTGAGATGTCCAGAGCTGAGCGAAGAATAAACGCTGCAAACTCCTGGCCATCCAACACATGGTGCCTCAAATCCACACAGGCACCCTCCTGAGAAGCGGCAGACATAAGGGACTCCGCTGAGTCCCACAAGCAAGAAGTGGCCCCAGCCAAAACATACAGCATGTTAAGGGCCCGCAGAGCCGCACTGGTCGAGGCAAATATATTGCGCCCCCAGGAGTCCAGCCAGCAGGCCTCCTGTGACGGGGGAGACAACAGCGGCAGCAGAGAGGGAAAGGCATTCTGCAAAAGAGGACCTCTGGTAGAGGGGTGGAGGGATGCTGTGGCAAAATGTTTTCTGGGTCCAGTCTCACGCCTGGGGATAATTCTACGTTAAGGACTCTACGGCTAGTTGTCTCTATCAGATACATGTGTCAGGGAGCTGATTTTAATAATTCCAGGTGGCTTGGGTGCTATCCTACTAATCCTAAATTGTGGTACTGCGTCTGGAGTAGTAAAAAAGCTTTTGTCATTTTTCAGTTTGGAATGACTAGCACTGTGCCAATCATATCTATGAAACTCTGCTAGGAAAACAGGCAATTCAAGTGGGCAGGTTTAGAGTGTTGCTGGTGTTAAAGATGCACTCAAACAGGAGCATCCCTCCACCAAAACTTACCTGAACTACCCAGCTTTCTTGTCCTTATTTTGCATATCCATCCACCTACCAATATATAGTCAGACACGCACAGTGCACTTGAAAACCTGTATGTTGTGAGTTTTTTATACTGCTTATATACAATACATATTTACACATGAATGTTGGATTTCAACTTTCAACACTTGTCAATTGCTTTCTTCAGCCAGACCAATATGATTTGTGGACTCATCATTAACACCTGTTCCTATACGATTGATATTCAGTTGTACGCAATCAAACTGGACACCCGGATTTAATGTACTCCTCTACAAATGTGATCTTCCTACATTGCCAAGGCCCACTGGCGAGACTCTCGTAGTTCAAGATCTTTGAAATAACACCCACAGGCTGCAAGGATCTTCTCTGCTTTGAGATCCCGTCCATGTGGATTAAGCAGACAGATTGGGAGCAAGCTAGTTTAGGAGGTAGGATAAGACTTGTAGGGCGCACTCAAGTTAACAGCAAAGAAGAAGTGGTGGGCTCTGGAGCCTGCAGAAGTAAGGACAGATCCCTGAGTTGCTGCAACAGTCCAGGAGGCAGCACAGAGATCCCGAGAAAAAGAAGCAAATTGAAAAGATAAGTTTGTGCCTACAGGTGGTTGCTTGCATGATATTGAAGAAATGGATACGGGAAAAGGATGCTGAAGATGGAAACTGCAGCCAAATGACCAGGAAGTCTAGTTCACACAGATCTAATTAGTAGAGGTATGCTATGGAAACTTCCTCAGTACTCCAGAGACCTAAAGGACTTGGTCAAGGACGTTATGAGGCAAGTTGGTGTAAAAATTAGAATGAAGAGAATCTGGTAGCTAAATACCTAAATTGACAAGGAAATTCCTTTAGTTATACTTGCTATATAAATAAGGCATATGGTTTACAGCCTAAAAGTTCAAAGTGCATACTCAACCTTTGAAAATAGAACTGCAGCAAAACAGAAAAATAAATGCTGGAAGAAAACACCTCTGAAATACATCTGATCTGATAAGAGAAGGGTGTCGACCGTATTTAACCATGACCCAAGAGGAGCCAAGCATGTCAGTAAGGTGACATGGAGTTATCGACTATTGTGGGGGGTGCTTTAGGGGAATCACTAACAAGAAATGAACTAATGGACAAACAAGAATATATAATGAAGACAAAAGCCCCATATGAGATTACAACAACAACAAAAACACTGGAAGTGGTCCAAATGCAGACCAAATGTTTGCACTCATGCGGGGTTTAAGTTGGAAAACTAGGTAGGCATATCAGATATAGAAAATCGTTACTAGGAAAGAATCAACTACTAGGCAGTATACTCAATAAGGGTAGTGGTTGAGGCATACCACTACCAATGTAAATCTCTAACTGGTCTATTGAAAAGCAGATTTTATCTCCGTATGGCACGGGCCAGGTAAGGGAGCATTAGAAAGTTGTTTCCGATTACAAAGATTGCTGGTAAGACCTATAAAAGAGAAATCATGTTACAATTATAACACAGCTCAAGAGGTTTCTACCCATGAAATAGGATGAAGCTAAGTGGACAAGGCAAGATCCAGAGGTACATCACCGCTACCATCAAGAAAACAAAATAACAAAACCCCCAAAAATAACAGCAATGATGGCTGAGAATAGGGAATTTTGATATTAATAAATGGCTTAACAAATTGTTTGCCACATCTCCAATGAGAACAGTGAAGTGTGTTGAAGTAAGAGTAACCCTGTGCCTTCACCCTCCGACATTTGTTTGCAGTCTAGGAATACCTCTGACCTCTTGTTGTGTAGTGTAGTTCCTATAGTCCCAATAGGCTCTGCGCATTGGAATAATATCTTCAGTAGTGTAGACGTAGGACTGAGGTTAACTAGGTCTCTACTGACTATATTAGACTTAAGTTTTTTGCCAGCTAGCTCAGAGTTCACTAGAAACTTTCTCGAATAAGCGAGGAGGAGTTTAACCTCCCTGGATAGACAAGAAGGGATTTAGTTTCTGACAACCATAAAACATGACAACTTTGCTCTCCCTGATTAAGAGTATATCTCTAGAGTCGTGTGAAAACAAAAGACCGCTATTTCACTCAGTCAATAAGTGTGTACTTAGTTTCACCAGATTGCAGAGAAAAAGAGAGACAGGCGTTTTCAATAAAAGGTGTTATTTATTGAGCAGACTCTTTCCTCATACAAGAGAAATGAATTGCTACAAAATGGATAAAATAGATACATACATATATACATTGACTAATCGTACTCAACTGGTGCTTCTAACCTCGCCTACCCCGGTGTACCTGACCTAAGCCTAATACGTGGGAAGGAGTAAGTAAGTAGCAGTTTAAGTTAAGTTTGTTTTGCCAAGAATCTGACTCAAGAATTCTCTGTAAAGGTTTAGTCTGTTCAGTACCTGGGTATTAGAAGGCAGGAGGGCTGGTATCTCTCTCTCAGGACTCTGTATCCCAGTCACCCGCAAGGGTAAGCTGGATACTCCGGAGGCTGGATTTCTCGGCAAGAGAAAAGACAGCGTCTTTCTCAGCGCGTCAAAAGAGAGGGGCAGCGTCCGTGGGCTCTCGCATCAGCTGGGCTCTCGGGCAAGTCGTAGCTGCTCCAGATTCATCTCCACCGTGTGTTTGCTTAAGGCAACGTTGGTATATTTATACCTGAAAGGTGCCGGGTTTGACGTAAGGCTGGACATAAGACGTCAATAAAGATGTCACTAAGAACTGGTCGTTCTTACAGTGCTTTACAGGAGTTCTCGGACGAAATCAAAACAAAGCAGCGGGGATTTCCCAGGTTGCTGGAGGCTTAGATTTGTTTAAGAACTCTGTGTGCTTTCTAGGGGGCTGGAGGAGTAGGCTTGCTTAATGTGACAGCATGCGCTATGACTGAATTATGAAAAGGGTTTCTATGCTGTTGTAGGGATATTATTGATTTATAACCGGACAAGGGCAAAGAATAGGAATATCGATTCAGGTACCTAGATAAACACACTACAGTTGGGTATTTGTATAACAAAGGATTCACTCACCTTACTTGAAAATTCACAAAAAATCGCAACTAAATCTTCTTCTAAATCCTTATGTAACAATAACCTAAACACCAAGCTATAAGGATTCAACAACAGTAGTACAGGAAATTATTAGAAATGTAAACAGAATGAAACTGCGTAAAAGTTTATGCTGAAAACCTGCATCTAACTTTTTATCAAATTGCCAGAAATGTAAGCCACCCAGTCCCTTCATACCTTTCCTTGCGTGAGCCACCATGAGCAAACCTTAGATGAAGTCATTGTGCCTAGTTCATGTGTTTAGTTAATCAATAGGGTTTTATATGGACCTCAAAAAGTCTTCCCTGATCAGCGAAAAACAGTGATTACTGAACATGGTTTCCCTTCAAGAAATTCAACAACTGCTTTACAATACTTCCACCTCCCGAATCAAGCGAAGCAAACTATAGGCTAAATGTGCATGTGACAAAGCATAATAGCAGGCTTTACTAGTATCCTTTAAATAATGCTTGCAACATATCATGATTCAACTTTAATAAGATTAACGCTATTAGTCTATGCGAACAAATACATATTACAATTCAGTGAAAGCTTTGTCAGTCTGGTGACATTACGTAATTTCCTATCACCTCCTCCGGGGGAAAGGTAAACAGGTGATAAGTGGAATTTTAAGAGACTGTATATGAAACAACTGTAAAGAAGGGTGATAACTAAAATAAATAATCCAAAATGTAAGATGGCGAAGATTTCTCAAAAGCAAGGAAAACAGGTTAAATTAAAATATGAGAAGCTTGAATGTTTAGAGAAAAAGGCAAGTAGGATTAGCTCCTGTGTTCAATAGAAATACGTAAGAAGCAGACGACAATAACAAGAACAAGCACTCTTTCAGGAAATACCCTGTGCCAATACCAAGAACATTAAAATGACTTGTGAATTGTACTGTGTGTGAAATCTGGACTAAAACAAATGCTTTGACACTCAATCAGACCCTGTCACCATCACAGCTCAACTTCCCACCACGGTCGAAAAACAAACCCTGACCTTATGGCCCACCATCACCATTGTCAAAATCGCTTCTACCCTGAAGACCCTATCTGAATCCTTAAAGCCACCCCAACTTCACCATAGGACTCCTGCCGATCAGCAAAGCACTAACACCCATCTTCGACGCCTCCATCAACTGAGCCACATTCCTGGTCACCCGGAAATATGCCACTGTCATCCTTCTGCTAAAGAAACCTTCTGCTGACCAAGTCACGTTTTACAACTGCAAACCTATCTTTCTCCTACCATACCCGGCTAAGGTTTTAGAGAAATTATTCAAACGACATCTCACCGACCATCTCAGCAACCACCAGCTCAGGCCTAAACACAGTATAGAAACAGCTGTCATTTTGGTCACAGACAGCTGCATGGTCCTTGACAGAAGAGACTCTGCAGCCCTCATTCTCCTGGACCTCTCTGCAGCATGTGACACAGTCAAACATCCCATCTGATCAGGCACCTGCATGATATCGCCATCCAAGGACCAGCTCGCCACTGGATCTGCCCCTTCTTAACTGATAGAACACAAGCTATCCGCCAAGCACCTTATTCTTCAGAAGCCTGAAAACTTATGTGCAAAGTGCTTCAAGGTAAATGTCATCCACGCTCACGACATCAACATCCTCTCCTACGCCTTCGACATGCAACTCATACTCTCCCTCACAGACAAGTTCCCCAATACAAGAAACAAGTTCACCGCCTGCATGACCAAAATCACTAATTGGATGAAAGTAAAAAGTCTGGCAAGACACAAGTAGTGATCTTCAGCAAGAACAACTCACCAAGAGTCTCCAATTGGTAGCCAGCAGAACTAGGACCCATACCCAAACCAAGCATCAATGCCATTAACTGAGGAATAATCATCAACAGCAAACTGGACATCACCACACAAGTCAATTGTCATTGCATCCTGCTTCAAATCTCTGTATATGCTGCGCAATATCTTCTTCAAATGGCTCCAAAGCAACACAAGAAAAACTGTCACTCACGCCCTAGTCACCAGCATGTTGAACTATGGAAACACCCTCTATGCCGGGATCAGCAGGCAACTCAATAGGACAGTACAAACCATCCAGAACTCATCTGCAAGAGTCACTCTCAACCTCTCAAACAGAACTCACATCATACCACATCTCAGGTAGCTTGGCTAGCACCTGATACACAAACGTGCTCATTTCCATCTTCTGACACACACACACATTCAAGGTACTACACAACTTATGCCCCATCTACCAAACAGTGGCATCTTTCACCATCAACCACCCAGACACCTCCGCAGGACTCCTTTTTGCACATATCATACGCATAAACAGAACCAGAACCAGATCGGGAGAACGGGCCTTCTCTTATAATGTTCCTAAAGCATGGAAGGTCTTCCACATCAGAGCCACCTCCTTTCTTCTTGAATTCTATAAAAAGCTGACGACCAAGCTATTTAGTAAAACAACATACTACAGACAGGGCCAGGCACTTGGCTAGCATAACATAACACTGTCAGCCTCATTTATGTGTTTCTCTTCTTTTGGATTTTCCAAGTGTTTCTCCTATTCTTAAAAACATTTTTAAATTAATTAGATTTATCTCCTCACAAATGTAAATTATAGTAATAATCTTCCCAATAATCTAGAGAAACCATTACATTATCTATTGTAAATTGGTCTCTCTCCACTTAATTTCCACCTTTTAAATAGGAAATGGGACCCTACTTAGGAAAAATCCCATGCTACAATTATGTGAGGTAGAAACTGTAATAAGGTTATATGGTTTATTCTCAACCGGTTAAAAAAGTTGTGTGTTTTTAAAATAGCAGAAAAAAAATGTGAATTTTGGGAGTTACTCATCATTCAGTTACTAGCCTCACAAAAAAAGACACATGCAACTAAGTCAGTTTCACTACAACAAAAAAATGACTTTAAAACTTGTTACCCGTTGCAAGAGAATACTCAACACATTTTACCCTTACAATACTCTCACAGTTGTGTTTAGGGCACCTTTCTGCATAATGTACAGTTACAAATGCTTTAAAATGCACATATAATACTGTGGCCTCAGCAAGAAGAGCATTACTGTTACATCTCATATTACCAGTTGTTTGGTGTATCATTCCCCCTTTCAGGAAGTGCTTCATTTGCAATGCATGAATGTTGGAAAAGTGGATTATCAGCAAATAATAATGTTAGTATTTTGTATCAGGTCCAGTTAGGTTTCTTTTAATCAAACCGTAGCTCAGTCCTGGATAGCTGCGAGACAGAACAGTCAGGCTTAACTCAAATGAAAACAAGTGTAAACATTTACTAGTACCAAAACAGTCAATAAGTAAGAAACACAACAATAAAAAAAAGTGACACCAATTTATAAAAATAGTTTAATCAGTTTTAAAAAGACACCAAAATGTAAAAAATCAGGGAACCGAACCTACCATTTTTGCAAGATTTTCAATAATCACAGGTTTTTACTATAAAGTTTATTTTAAGTTTATAAATCACTGCTTTTCACTCTTAGCAGTAGTCTATGAGATTCGAAAGCGAGAGTCTGGGGAAAAAGACACCAAAATGTCAATAATCAGGGAATCAAACCTACCATTTTTGCAAGATTTTCAATAATCACAGGTTTTTACTATAAAGTTTATTTTAAGTTTATAAATCACTGCTTTTCACTCTTAGCAGTAGTCTATGAGATTCGAAAGAGAGAATTTGGGGAAAAGTCAAAGTTTCGGACCGATCACGATGGAAGGCTGGCTCAGATGTGGGTCTGGATTAGTCCTGGTCAACATTTTACCTTTGAACTTAGCAACTTTTTGGATTCTTTTTCTCGCCAACTGTGTGGTCAGCAGAGACCTCTGCAGTTTGATTTCAGCATTAGGCTCAACGTTGACAGATAGGTGAAAGTCCAGCGGTCTCGTGATGAGCCTTGGTTCTTGATGGCACTTGAGGCTAAGCACAAGGTAGTTAATATAGGTAGACTATGAGTCTCAGACACTGTGCCCTAAATCCATTATCACTTGCCTTGGCTTGCAAGTTGCAGTTCTGTTGGGAGAAAGAGTACACTCTAGCACCCTCCAAGGGTTCAGGTCCTCGGAGACACCTCTGTGGAGATTTAATCTCACAGGCTACACCAGAGCATTTCAGGGCACTGGTACAGGGCACTGGTACAGAGCACTGGCACAGGGCACTGGCTACTAGTCATCTGAGCACAGTGAAGGCGCAGTCTTCTTTAGCATTTCTGCCCCTAAAGCTTAAAAGGAGCCTAGACAACTAGTCTTTGAAGTCCACTCACTGGTCCATGGCGCTTGTGGGTCCAGCCCTTGGGATCAGACCACAGCAAAGCTTCCCTCTCAATGGCACTCCAACGCTAATGTCTGTGGAGGAGTTGCATACTAATAGAGGCAACTGATCACCATTGACTTGAGCCAATACTCCACCAAACCCATATTCTGAAGAATCTGTTTGGACATTAAACTCTCTGCTATAGCCAGCTGCTTTTAGATCAATTGCTGAGCACATTGCTTCTTTCATTGTATCAGAGGACTTCTGACACTAGAGTTAAAATGACTTTCCTTCACTGTTTCTAGCACTTGAGTTGTGTCAAGGGTGCTACAATTGAGCTATATTTTTTCACAAACCTCCTGTAGTACCCAGTCAGGCCAAGAAAGGCTCTGACCTGGGTTTAAGTTTTGGAAGGTTCTCAAGTCAGAATTGTCTGTATCTTGGCCTGGAGAAACTGCACATGGCCCCCACTTACCAGGTGGTCCAGGTGCACAACAGTCCCTTGCCCTGTTTGGCACTTGCTTGTTTTAATAATTCGGTCTGCCTGCTGCAGGCTTGACGCACTTCCTTCAGATAAGTGAGGAGATCCTGCCAGGTAAAGCTAAATACAGCAATATCATCCAGATAAACTGCACTAAAGACTTCCAATCCAGACAGAACTCTGTTGACCAACTTTTGGAAGGTGGCAGGGGCATTTGTCAACCCAAAGGGCATCACTTTAAATTGAAAGTGATCTTCTGGTGTGGAGAATGTATACCTCTCCTTAGCTTAGTAAGATCAAATGTGCTCAGATATTTGGCAGCCTCCTGTTGGTTTATGAGCTCATCAGCTCTTGGGATGTGGTGAACATCAATCTTGGTTAATGCACCGAGTCACCTGCAGTCCACACAAAATCTTAGCTCAGACTTTCCTCCTTTTGGGTTAGGGTTTGGGAGCCGCCACCACCACCAAAGGACTGGAGCGGCTCAATCAGCCCAAACTCCAGCACTAGTATCTTAGCACTCTCAGCTATGATGCTGGCCTTAACCTGGTCAGTATACCTGTAGATTTTGCTCTTGACAGGTAAGCTATCACATGTGTCCACATCATGGACACACCACTGGATCTGACCTGGTGTGGCAGAGAGCAAATCAGCAAACTGCCTTAAGTTGTGACGGTCCCACTGCTGTTCTGTCTGTGTGGAGGACAGCACTATTTCCACTGAGCCATCCTTGGCATTATGTGACAGAGGTGTGGAGCTCGCTTTACTCTTCCTGTCCTGCGTCTGTAATCATAAGCATAGTCATGTCAACCCCGTCATCATGAGATTTCAATTCAGTTTACTTGGACCACTCTATGAGGTGTCTGGGGGTGCCCAGGTCCACTAAGTGACCTCCCTCTTCTTTTATAGACTCTGGTAGGGCCCAGTACACCTGTCCTGGAGGGTCCTGGGAGTCACATGCTGGAATACCCACACATCAGGCATCAGGCAATACAGCTTGAAAGAAGAGCGGGGTAATATAACTTCTAGAACAGGTCTCTTAGAGCACAGTCACTTCTTGGGACCAAAAGAGCCTGTTCTTTATTCCTGGAAGAGTACAGCTGCGATGAGAGTCATGTGGGTAGGGACATTAACAGTGGTGCACACAGTGCAGCCGGTGGTTGCCGATGGGGGCCACCGGCATATTTTTCCACATCAACTATTCTCTGATAGCAACAAAACAAAAAAAAGAGAAACACACAAATTGCAAAGATGGAGAACAACAAAGATTGAAAAACCACCACAAAGGGAAGACTTCTCTGAGCTCTCCTTTCAAGCAGCATTGTCTGTTGTCTAGGAAGATCTCACTGTCTGGAGGCCCGTTTACATTCTAGAAGCAGCCCTCTCTGCCCTGCTCACTTTATCAGATCACTCTGGACCCCACCCAAACTACACTGCCAATTTTTATGACTTTGGGAGTCTATATAATCCTAGCACAGGTGTAGCTCAATTTAGCCCATTGTGCCCTGATGATGATTCTTCTATCTGTCCATAGGATCAAAACTTTAACTAGTTTAATGGACTCAATTTGATTGTTCAAAAGAAATAAATGGCTGTATAGTTCTTACTTGATACACACTCTTAACCACATATTGTCAAATATGTGCATCACTTGTATGAGAGTACCGATCACGTTTCTCACTACATACCCACGGAACTGTCACATTGTTTTTAATGTTTATAGTGAAACTAAGCACTGGAATTAGCTTTTGTATTTCCTCCCACAAGTGATCAACAATTAATGATATGTAGCAAGTGGTGGTTGGCGTGGCAGAAGCAACATTGTCCTCCTATGCTAGATGCGAATTTCCTTATTGAGTATCGAGCAAGCTTTTATGGTGGGACTTTTCAGATAGGCCTGCTCTTCGAATTGTGTTAGACCGCTCTCTCCTGGCAAGCAACAGATCTGCCCTTTATTCAGGGGCTCGATGTTCATGACATGGTAGAATACACGGACTGGCAATGAACTGTAGCTTGGGGTAAGTGCATCTGAGTAAATCATTTTTGGAGTGCCAGGTTGGGCTTAATTTACTGCATGGTATGGGTGATTAGGAGTGTGCAAGGGTTGTTTCCATATTGAGCGTGACGTCCTTGATTCCACAAGACGGTGTACCAACAAACAGGTTTCCACAGCTTTGCACACACCTTATGGGATTCCCCCACCTAGTGGACCTCTTTTTTGTGAGAGACATCACTGTGAAGAGGAGCATTTCCTCTTTCCAGTGACGCCTGCATCAAAAGGATTACTACTTGTGGATTGTGCATGCACCACAAATCACAAGGAGGAGTCCGACTAGTCACCAGGGATGTCTTTTTTGGGGTTGGACGACAACCTCCTCAGCAGGGTGTAATATTAAAATGAAATATTTTCCTTTCCGTTGGAAGCGACTGAGCCCCCAAGGATGGTGGGATAGCCCCCAAGGGAAGAGAAAATATAGCTGGCATTTTGAATCTGGTAGTGCCTGCCCGCAGCCTCTCTACTGTCTCACCCCCCCCCCCCTTTTCACCCGGTCAGCAACTTTTACATGAGGTTCAGACCCCGTTCAGTTGGCAACAGGGCAGGCAAAGGTTATTGGGCCAAAGCAGCTTAATAAGATCACTGTCCAGCTCGGTGCTACTCTTAAAAAAAAAAAGTTCTTTATTTTACATATTGTACAATACTGCACACTACAATAATGTATTAGATACCAGGTTCTTGGTTGCGAGCCACGTGATCTTCAAGGTGGGGTCCCTATTAGATGCTCTACTCAACTCCCCCTCTCTCCACTCCATCAGGTTGGGGCTTTAGTAATGTAACTTCTAGAATCGGTGCAGCACTATTTCCCCTCTCTTAGCACACAGTCACTTTTTGGGACTAAATAGCCTGTTCCATATTTCGGCCTCGATGCGACTCATACGGACAGGGTCATTAACTGTGGTACAGACAGTGCTTAATTTGAGCTTGTGGTTGCGGTTGAGGGCCATCTTGCACTTATTTTTAGCGAACAGCACTTATTATTACCCATCAGATATTCCCTGAGAGCAAAAGAGAAAAACACACAAATCGAAAAGACAGAAACATCATCACCAAAGGAGAAAACAGGAACATGCATAAGTTTTTTGAAAATGGTGCATGGAGTGCCTGGTAGTGAATTAAAGTGACTGGCATTTAATTTGCATTGACCGTGGACCTCGGAGCAAGAGCTTTGAGCACTGACACACTTTCATTTTTTACTTATTTCTTTATTTTATGGAGTTTTTTATAGCACAAACTTGACCCCAAGGTATCGTGTATCAGAGCGCTTTACATAGCACCAGTTGCATTACATGAGGACACGTTCATCTTTGTTAGGCACGGGGAGATAAGGTGATTTGCCCAGAATTACAGGATGTTGCGTGTCCTTGCCGAGCCTCGAACCCGGTTCCCCAGATTTGAGGTCGACTGCCCTAGCTGTTAGGCCAACAAATTAAGTACTGGGGGCACAGTATCAAGAACACGGCTCGTGTCAGTCCTGCTAAGGTACGACAGCTGCAAGTCATGCAGTGAGTGAACCTGAAAAAGGAACAGTGCCAGAAACTGCCGCTTCCAACGTGGGGAGTGTTGGAAGCAGCAGTTTCTGGCACTGTTCCGTTTTCAGGTTCCCTAGGGCTCTCAGTGTAGACAAGACATGTAGACTAGGAGGGCCTGAATCCTCTGGTGAGTATCCAGTCAGTCGTGCTGGGGACTCCCAGGGAGGAGGCAGTTTGACAGCCTCCATATGCGGAGCTTCAGTGACAATGGGGTACTTTTAGGCACTCTTTGGAGCATGGTGGCAGAAGTCTATTCAAGTGCTGGGGTCTTCAGCACCTCAGCTGTCGGGTGCTAGTTTGGCATGCAGTGCAACTCCAGGCTGTGGCCTCATTCTACAGAGCAGTGTAGTCTACTCATACCATTGAGCGTCGCAGCTGGCTCTCGACTCACTGGGGGTGGTAGGGTACTCTGAGTGTGCACTAATGGATTGCAGTCTTCACTTTTGGGGAGGCTGGGAACGCATAGCAGTGAGTAGGTAGTGGTGCTGCCACTTTGTCCGGTGTTGCTGGCAAGCAGCGAGTTCCACAGGGCAAATGTCGATCAAGACATCAATTGGGACAACTGCTTGGGCATACTTTCTCAAGTGTCACAGCAGTAACAATATGTATAATACAGGAAGCCACTTTGCGATGCTTCAGAAGCGCTGCATTTCCTCTAAGGATCTATGGGACTTATCAAAATTGATCACATCAGAATCACCCCTAGACAAAGTAAGGCATGGGCAAAGCAGGCTTCCCAGAAGAGATGCCAGTTCAAGATGTTGATCCACACCTTCAAAGCCCTCCACAACCAGAGATCTGCTTACAACAACCACTGACTGAACTTCCACCTCTCCTCAAGACACCTGTGCTCTGCCTCCTGCTGCCTTGCCCCCCCCCCCCCCGCCCACCTTTCACCGCAGCAACAGCGGAGGACACTACTTCTTCTACCTCACTGCAGCGTCCAGGAATGACCTCCTCAGCTAAAGACCTCATCCTCTCTGATGGAATTCAGAAAAGGACCAAAGACCTGGCTGTTTGACTGAGCCTCCCCTCAACCTCATGTATGATTAGCAGGGCAATACAAATCAAGATTGTGTTATTGATTGAATTGCTCAGTGCCCCCACCTTCTATGGGGCCATCGGGAAAAGTGAACTTTCTTACTAGCTAATTTCTGTGTATTTTTGGAACTTGACCATAAACATATAATTCAATATTGTTAAGCAACATAGGGCTTGAATTAGCAAACAATATAGGCAATAAAAATCCAAATTCTTCCAAACTCGGGCCCCAAAATCTTTAAGAGGACACTGGAAACACCATCAGCAAGTCTTTGATGTACGAGCCCATGAACCAAGGTCAACTGCTTCTAGCCCCTTCAAAAAGGCGGATTCATCCTGCAGGGTGGGCTTACACCTTCCCCAATGCTAAAGTCCAGACTCCTTCGAATACTAGGACAAGTCAGGCAGTACTTCCTCCAGTTCCAACTACAGGTGATGTCCCCTCACCTTTGGAAAGTAGATTGTCAGGCAGAAACCAACCTTAGTTGTGCACTAGTCCTAAGGTTACTCTGTGAAACACCCCCACCTTGGTAAGAGAGAACTTGGAACTAGAGTTTGCCAACAGGGTATATGGATTCTCTAGCTGTCTTAGCACAACTGGTTTCAGTTGGTTCTCTTTTTAATACACATTTCTCTGGATGTCCTCCAGCCTCGTGCTTTATCTTTACTAATGCTCTTCACAGTACAATCCTCTCCAGAGAAGTGAGCAGCCTGCATCTATCAACAACCACACTTGATAGTGATCAGCATGAGAGACATAAGGTAACTCCAATGCTAAAGGGCCCTTGACAGCCGGACAAAAAACTACAGTCTCTCTCCTGCACATCCACCAAATTACATTTTCTAGAAGATTAATCATCAGCCTGCTGTACCAGAAATGTCCTAATCAAATTTTCATGGGGAATCTGGTCTCTCCTGGTTTCACACTTTGGTGTCTGGGTTCCCTCCCTCCACACTAAGGAATGTTAGATATACACTTCCATGTCTGGGAAATAAACCTCGCCTCCATCTTGTGTGCATGACATGCTAGGAGCTTCTAAAATGAAACCCCACAAGTCTGTGTCACTCTGATGTACTCACACACACTTCACTACACAACATGCACACATCCAGGCGATAAGATACCAGGTTCTCCATCAACAGTGGAACTTGAGGTGAATGGGCCTGAAAGCTACAATGTACATGAAACCGATAAAAAGGCCTAGTCATACTGCAATCAGTGCTATGCTGCCACTACTGAAATACACATGTGAAACTGTGACAGCGGCAATAGTCCTCTTGTCACTGCAGAGGGTCTGCTTGGTATGTCCCACTAGGTTTAGGGCCAGCCATATGTCAAGGGCAGGCCTAAGCCTTAAAGCACATGCCTACCTTGTTAAGGTCTGTTAGTCTGTCATGCACATTTTACTTTTGTCCACCCAAGCATACATCAAGGGTCCCTGGGTCAGCTCACTTCATCTATCAACCAGTTATTGCGTCATTCACACTTTTCTCTGCCCACTATAGCACACAGCATGTTGCCAAGGGCAAGGTCAATTCAGTCATTGACTACCTTCACTGTGAGTGAGGGCATTCTGCCCTTTCACAAGCAGCACATTTTCACACAAAATACTTCCTTTCGGTGCTAGTGACTATTTCAGCAATATGTGCTTTTTAAAATGTATTTTAGTCTGCCTTGCTGCATGTGTTGCAATGAATATTTCAGCATTTTACCTGGGGCACAGTATTTGAGAACAAACGCTTTAGATAGTTAACAGAACGTGTATAACAGAGAATAAATAGCTCTTTGCCAGTTCCTGAAGATGCAGCAACATCGTAAATATTTTAAATATCCTTGAATCCAAATGGATTTTCTTTTTTGATTCTGTTAGATCTGGGCTGAATGAAACTGAGCACTTTTGCACAAATTGCTAATTTGAACTGACTTCCTGTCGTTATGTTGGATATTCCAGACTAGATGTGGTACCTGTACATTGACATGTGACATTTATCCTCTCGTTGGTTGGCCTTTACCATCCTGTGTGAGTGGTACGCCGTTCTGACTAGAGGATTTATAACTGAGATGCAGTAATGTATGCACACCATCAAGTGTCTCTATACCGTGAATTTGTTTAAATTACTGACATTGAGGTAAACATCTTTTGAATATAATGATTCCGGTTAGGGACTTTGCCAATATATTTCCATGAATCCCGGCCTTTTTGGTGTGACAATTTAGCATCCCGTCCCATTTTAACTTTGGATGTTTCAATAATGTTTATTCTCGGGCCATTATTCACTTTTTGGTCCGTATTCGTTTTTGTCTAAATTGACGCCTATCTTTCCAAGTAGAACTCCTTCATTCCTTCGAAATACGGATTCTATCTTCACTGTCTACTAGTCTTTTGACACGTGACCTAACCATTTTCAATACCGGAACTGCTTGTCTCCGGCTTTACAGACCGTTGCGGACCCCCTTTGCGATCCACCCCGACTCCCAACATCGATTAAACAGATTTGGCATTTTTAAGGTTTGTACAGCATCGGTAAAAATCCTACCTGCCGTGATACTACCTATTTGCCCACTACGGTGACACGTAATTTCAATTAGTGTCTTACAGGATCCTAAATCATCCGACAAATGTACATGGCTGTCTGAGACCGCGTGAGGCTTTTAATTAAGGATCCGTATCCACGCAGCGGACTCCTCCATTCTGCACAACTATTATCTCCCTCAGGTATCCCTCTTATCAGGAGATGTGTGCACACACTTAAAACCTTACCACAATTGCCACAGGTAATTTTAATAATACCTCCTTGACCCTATAGATCGGTGACCCACTGCTGTTGCCGTTTTGATTGTGCAATCCAACGCACCTTATCTGACTGTCCTGCCTCCTCCACTTTGTGGTCTTACGACATCTGTCAACTTTAACCGTGAGTTACTTCAAAATTAACGTACATTTTTAAATGTTGGTTAAACAATCACAGCTAAACGCCTCCTTTGGTCTCTTTTCGCTCCTCTGCAGTATCGCTCCCCTGTTCTCCAACGTTCTCCCCCGAGGAACCGTGCCACAACGAGCCGGATCCCACATTCCCTGGTAACCACCTTTTGACCTACTACAACCCTTTGTGATATGGATCATTTTGACCATTGATTAATTTGATTATTATTTCTTGTTTAGATTACCTGCCCAATTCTGTTCTTCACTGTCCTGATGAAAACCCTCTAGCAAGGTCTCAGCTAGTACCTGCCGCAATTTTGGGTCGAAACGTCGACACACCTTCCCCTTTCCTCAGCTTCTGTTAATTGCCAATTTTGCATTTTCATGAAGCATGGTATTTATCTGATTGTGAATCATTGGTTATATGCCTGTTTTCTGTATCAAATGCCTAAAAACTGACTCATTAATTTGTCACTATTAGTTTTCCCACACTTGTCCATCACCACCCTCATCCCTCCCTTCGCTTTAGGGGCACGAATTGTGTATATATATTTATGCATTTTATAAATTACTTTCAATTTACTGAATGTGCTGGTTTTGATTAAAAACAATTCTGCAATCTTTTTTCCAATTTAGTCTATAATCATCTGTTATTTTGTGAATTGTTTATGTTCTGGGACCCCTTTTGTTTGTATCATTAATTCACCCAGGTCCCAGTGGCTTTTTGGGTAAACCCCTGTGTTTCTAACAGTTCCTGAAGATGAGGCAGCATCTAACGGAAGGGATAATAGATCAAAATCTAGAGATAGTGAAGTGCTAGGAGTCCCATCCGATGAGTACTTGTATTCTAGTGATTCTGAAGAACATGTTCATAGCCGCAGTGATGTCCCTTTGCAAGCACAAGCTGTGCAGATGACAGTTGTGATGCCCCTTTGGAAGCACAATCTGTGTAGCTGATTGACAGTGTATCCCAATCCATAGTGGAAGCAGGTACCGGGTGGAGATCTAAGAAAGTGCTCACTTGCCAGGCCCCAACAGGTTTCAGCCACACAAGTGGAATACCATTTTAATCGGTAGAACAGTTGTTATTATCAATTGAAATTCTCGCCATTTTTGGATTGCAATTGAAAGCCAGTGTGCAAGAAAGAACACATTTTACAAAATGCTCTCTGAATAATAGGACAGTATGAGTATTGTGTGTTTTTGGACAATAAAGAAACACAATATATCCCTGCGAACATAAGGGTCTGCTGGACGTAATGGTATATTACGTTTGGAAATTGGCTACTCTGCAAACAAATGACGGATAACATTTTTGTCCCCAATTACTATTTGTCTTACTTATTTTCGTTATTTCAACCATTATTTACAGTGTAAAAACCATGAGTAATCTACATCAGGACCCTTTTTTTAACTCCTTTTTTGTTCTTCTTCTCATCCGAAATGTATAGATTTACCAAAATTTTACATGGATATATCCTGTGGAAAAAGATTATGAAGGCTTATTCATAAGCTGCACCAAACATCACAAAAAAAAGGCTTAGCACTTACCGTAAGTACCCTCGGAATTGGCCTGGACATTGCCTTTCTATTCCAAACAAGTCTCTAAAGAATTTGTCCCCTGCTTCTCTGTGGCAGAAGTCCATCAGACCACTCAAGATAGTAGATAGCAGGCAAGTATGTTCTTACCCAGGGGTGATTACCCCTGATGCTTGCCGCAAAACCAAGGACTCAACTCTGTAAGGAGCAGCTCCGATTCTGCCACCGATATCTGTAGGAGGATCCTTTCTCAAACTAGGAATGCTGACTTGCAGTTTGCCTGTCTGGACCCTCTCATTGGTGCTGTTCTCTTAATGTCCAATGATGGTAGGCACCATCTTATATTTGTGTGTGGCTAAATAACTCTGAGTAAATCGCTTGTTTCTATCACTTCCAGGCTCCTTCTGGGAGCAGAGATGAAGTTATGGCAGCTATATCTGGTGTCAGCAGCAAGCCAAGTCTGCACCCTTCTCTCCTCCCAAGGAGTAATTGGACACAGGAGAAATAGGATGCAGGTCTGCATAATTAACCCATCCTGCAAAGATCGCTGAAAGACCTGAGGCAAAGTACTCTACAAAGAAAAAGGGAGCAAGACAATAATAAGCCTTGTGAATCACGCACAGGCTTCTCCAAAGACCAATCTTTGTATTGGGCAGCAATGAAAGGCTGTTTGTCCCGAAGGAACAGCCATATTTTTTTAACATTGCAACGGTCTATGCAGTAAAGTTCCAAGTACAGAATGTTACAGGTATGGAGAGGGAAGAGAACACAGGACCCTTTCACTTACTGTATAATACAATGGAATACAAATCTGAATCTTTCGTACTAAGAGTTGCAACAAAAAAAACGCTACCTAAACTGTTTATTTGAGACATGAAAGACAAGTATACATCTAAAGTTATGCCTTGAGTATTAGCCTTAGGGACTGGTAGAAGCAGGAAATCCAATGAACTGTGCCAAAGCCTGTTATTCTTAATTTGAGTGGAAAGGTGCACCAGGAAGAAATGCCACTTTCCAATGATACTCAAAACGATGTATCTTTTTAGAAACAGACTCACTCCTTTATTTTCTTAGTATTTTCTCCTCTGACACCAACATATAAACATGAAAACTATCCAGCCAACGCGTTTCGTTCAGAAAAAAAAGAATTGTTTCTGAACTTCCTCAGGGCTTATCAGTATCTTGGTATATGTCACTCATTTCATGCTTCAGTAACTTTTCCTGTACGTGTGAATTCCATGGGGAATGTGCTCCCATCAAAACCGTCGGAGGGGGATAGACCGTGCTAGGCCAGGTATTATTCTGTTAATGTGAGTCTTTTGCTAATCACAAGATGCTCAATATTGTTAGTATTGACTTGTAAAAGGTGTGATGCAGCCATTGTACAACTGGAAAAATTGTGCGCACTGTCACAGTAAGCGCATCCCTGTTGTTGGGCACACCATAGGTTCAAACATATAGACTCCTCAATACTTGATGTAGGATCACTTTCTTTATTTCATTTCATTAAATAGATATTCATTCCATATCCATTATATCTTCATTTCAATGTGTTTTTCCTTTTTTGTTTATATATACAACTACTTATTGAACGCTCCAATGCATTTCGGGCCGACTAGCCCTTTTTCTGGGAGCACTACAAACAAAAATAAACGAGACATCTCTTGTAATGCAACAATAGAAAATATGCAGTTTAACATATCAGTTAGTATCTCAGCTGTCCATGCATCGTGTGCAACATGTGATGTGTTTTGCATGCTTTAAAAAAACAAACAAAAAAAAAAACGTGTATCACGAAAAAAGTGAGGCCGACGTGATTGTAATGGCGTGCCTATAGTACTTACTCAGGTTCAAACGTAGGTACGTGGATAAGTCCTAGATGGAAATAATGGACAACTACTGTAATACTACTGTAGTACGATAGGCACGCCATTACAATCACGTCGGCCTCACTTTTTTCGTGATACACTTTTTTTCTTTAAAGCATGCAAAACACATCACATGTCGCACACGATGCATGTACAGCTGAGATACTAACTGATATGTTAAACTGCATATTTTCTATTGTTGCATTACAAGGGATGTCTCGTTTATTTTTGTTTGTAGTGCTCCAAGAAAAAGGGCTAGTCGGCCCGAAATGCATTGGAGCGTTCAATAAGTAGTTGTATATATAAACACAAAAGGAAAAACACATTGAAATGAAGATATAATGGATATGGAATGAATATCTATTTAATGAAATGAAATAAAGAAAGTGATCCTACATCAAGTATTGAGGAGTCTATATGTTTGAACCTATGGTGTGCCCAACAACAGGGATGCGCTTACTGTGACAGTGCGCACAATTTTTCTATTTACGAGTTAATGGAGCAGGACGGCTCTATTACCTGTCGGAGCACCTAACCACACATAAACATTGTGCACCTAAAAATATAAGGATAAATACGTACCTTCACAGGCTGTGCAGCGTTCCCACTACCACAAAGGCCATTGTACAACTGCCAGTCACTCACTACCTAGGACATACCGTTAGGAACCTGTTTACCCATCTAGATTATCGTGAGCCCATGACGGGACACAGCAATTGAAGGACCTGATCAGATTGGCTTGTATTCTCAAACACATAGTAAACAAAGAGAGATGAACAGCCTTAAGGCACCACAGTGGACAGTAAACCACTTGAAACAGAGGGGGGCAGGGAGAGTGGTTGGATGTTATCCTTCTATGGAAGTGAAGTCCAATACAAGGCTACAGGGCTTAATGTCTGGCAATCGATCAAGGAATATCCCTATAACCTCTTCTATACAATGTAGACAACCAGACTTCTCCCTAATTAAGAAAAGCAAAGGTGTGCTCAGAGGTGAAGTGGGCGATATACCAGGTTGGAATGGAGGTATGAGGGATGGCTACTCATTTCCAGACGTGGCTGGACTTTTGGAAACTTGGGAAAAGGCCATACGCAGTGTGCAGCAGAAAAGCAACTAGCAAGTCTAGTCTATAGTGGTTAGGGTTTCAGAGTTCAGCCGTTACCCTAGATCTCATAGCTAGCTGCCCTATTAAGGTGAATGCATGCTGGTTTCTTTTACATAGCTTAGAGTTATTCTTTTGCATCTGAGTGGTTTGTATTGAAACCTAAACAAAACACTAAAAACGGAAATGCATACAGTACTATCTTCCGAAGTCGCTTATTTGTTCTTTAAAGCTAGCATCTAACAATATGCATCGTCCTAGTGCAATCGTTCATGCAAGATAAATCTTTGTTTAAAAAAAATAAAAGCTGTTCATTCCACATCCCGTCATTTTTAGATTCTGTTCATCACCTTTACCCTTATGCTTATTAAAACATAAGTGGAAACCGTATTTACTAGTCCACCTAACTCCTCTCACTCTTTTCCATTAGCTCAAAATTATTCAAACATCTTCCACAATCATATCCCTCCAACAAACAATTCTTGAACTCTGTTTCGTCTGAATGGACACTCAACGAAAACCACTCTTCCCACTCAGCGCAGTATCATTAAGCAATCATTTTTCTTGTAGACTTTTCAGGCTTAGCGCCTGACAGGGTCTACGGGTAACTATCATACTTCAAACTCTTCATTTTGTATTCTAATTCTGCCCTTTGGTGATTCTTATTCTTTACTTTGTTGGTTCAGCTAACAACTTACCATTCAAATGTATATGGTCTGTCAAGCTAAAAGTTCTCAACTACTCGACGAAGGGGTCCTTTTCTCAACTGTTGCCTGTATTTCCAGTGCATAGTATGTTATCACGACTTCTAATCTGAATTAGGATACAATTCCAACATCTTTTTAAACTTTTTTTCCTTCAATTGACTGCTCATCTCAATACAACACAAAAACAGACTAGTCTTAATTACACCGAAGTACATTTAAAATTAGAGCTAATCTTTTTCCAATCCTCAAAGGCCTTGTGTGTCAGCGATCTGCACTCTTCACGGCGTTTACCACCCACCCGGTGACAACCTCACCTTCTCCCAACAAATCATGGACATGATCTCAACCAACTCAGGGCGGCAACTCACACAAATATACCTTGGGGACTTCAACCTCCACTGGAACGATCATAATGATGCGGTGGTAAAAGGTCTGAAGAATTTCCTTAACGCCCTTGACCTTACACAAATTTGCAACAGTCCAACACACAAGAAAGGCTCTACCCTCGACCTTATCATCTCCAAAGAGGCCTCTATCCAACTCGAATCTATCCAACCCTGTGACTGGTCGGACCATCATATTATCACGTTCTTCATCAATGAAAAAGTTAAATTTAACCCTATTCAATCCGCCAGGCCCAAAGTCTGGAAAAGAGACTTGAAAAAGCTAAACTCAAACTCTCTGACCCCCAACAGCTGCAACTTACTACTTCCTCCGGCTGGCGTTAAGGACGTCCAATCCTTGACTGATCACTATCTTAACAATATGACCGCAATAATTAATGAAGTCGCACCCTTGCAGCTAAAAAAAGCCACCACAAAAATCTCCAATCCCTGGTACGACGGGAGTCTCAATGACGATAGACGCGCCATGCGAATGGCAGAGCGTTCCTGGAGATCAGCTCCCTCTGCACTGAACTTAAAAAACCTGAAGAAAAAGAGAAATGCCTACTTCAGGAAAATAAAACGATCAAAATCAGTCTTCTTCAGCCGTCAGCTCGACCAAGCCAAAAATCGTCCGAGAAAGCTGTTTGAGCTTATCCGAACACAAACCAAAGAACAACCCCAACCTCTCAACACTATATGCGAAGCTCCCTCCTGCGAAGACTTCGCCTCTTTCTTTAACCAAAAAACTGACAACATAAAGAATGATCTCCTCGTGGACGCAAGCTGCTATCCCAAACCCCACCGCATAACACCCACTAAACCAAAAAACAATGCAACCTGGTCAACCTTTGTCACCTACACGGAAGAAGAAATTGGCAAACTGCTCAGCACTCTGAAACCATCCAATCACCTCACGGACCCCCTTCCTGCTAACGCTGTCAAAGTCCTTACCCCGTCGCTCCTTCCACTCTGGACCAAAATTATCAACAGCTCACTTCAACAAGGGATCATTCCCGACTCCCTCAAAGTTGGACAAGTAACACCTCTGCTAAAGAAACCTACAGCCGACCCCTCTGACCTAAACAACTACCGTCCCATTACCAACATTCCGACTCTGGCCAAACTGCTGGAAAAATGCGCACAAATACAATTGACTAAACACATTACTCAATTTGATCTCCTCAACTCTCATCAATCAGGCTTCCGAGCTAATCACAGTACGGAAACTGCCATGATTCACATAATCGACGACGCCCTCCAAATCCTAGATCATAACGATACCTGCCTCCTCATCCTCCTTGATCTCTCCTCCGCATTTGACACCGTCAAACATGAGAGCTTACTCGAACTATTAAACACAAGAATGGGCCTATCTGGAACTGTGCTCAAATGGTTCACTTCCTTTTTGCAAAACAGGTCGCAGAAATTCAAGAGCAACAACCTGATGTCCGCACCAAGACCCGTATCGCTAGGCGTACCACAAGGATCCTCCCTATCCCCAACTTTGTTCAACCTAGTTATGGAACCTCTCACCACCTTGCTGCAAGAATCCAATGTACACTTCCACATGTATGCTGATGACACCCAACTTTATCTCAAACTACGATCACCCAAAGACATCACGCTCTTGAACTCAACGATCCGAAGCACCCAATCTTGGTTGGCCGCTAATCATCTCAAACTCAATGCCCTAAAAACAGAGTTCCTTCTGATCTCACCTCCAGCGAAGATCACTACCGCACAAATGTGGCTTAAAGACCTAACGGCGCTCAATGTCCAACCCACCATCGTGGATTCAGCGAAATCTCTGGGCATAACACTTGACACCAATCTCAGCATGCAGGAACACATCAACAAAGCAACTAAGGGAGCAAACTACCAAATCAACACCCTTAGGAAACTTAAACCTTTCCTTCCAGCCAAAGACTTCCAGACGGCGGTACAATCACTAGTCATACCTCGAATAGAATACGGCAGCACCGCCCTCTGCGGTCTCCCCCTAGCTACTACGGCACCCATAAGAGCCTCTCTAAACGCCGCAGCGAGACTTATCACTGGATCAAAAAAACACTCACACATTTCCCCTGACTTCAAATCATTGAACTGGCTGCCGTTTGAAGCCAGAATACACCTGAAAATAGCTTGTTTGACCCACAAGGCTGTCCACCTGAGCTCACCTAGATACCTCGCTCAGAAGCTGACGATTTCTGGAGGCTCCAGAAACACTAGAGGCACAAACAACCTTTTGCTAAAGCCTAAAAGATTCCGCAAGGAAAAAACCTTTAAACGCTCTTTCTCAGGAATGGCTCCCAGGATTTGGAACTCGCTCCCCCCTGAAACAAGGCTTATCACCTCTACCATACTTTTCAAGAGAGAAGTGAAAGCGATCCTCATGGCTAAATACACTTGAACGACTACTGAGGAAAAACTACAAAGACTCGATACTCATCTGTACTACTTGTTCGAACCCTTGTATTTTTATTTTTGACTTTGAAATTGACTTACTTGATTGTTTTATGATATCACTTCAATGTACTGTTAACATGATTGATGTATCTGCGTATACATGCTCCCCTCCTCTGTAAAGCGCTCTGATATCTGCGAAGATCTTGTTCGCGCTATATAAAACTTTCAAAATAAATAAATAAAATAAATAAATCTTCTTCCAATATACTTCAGATTTACTCCTTCTTAGTTTACCCCTTAAACCACCACATCCATTTTATGTTTTACCACAAGTCTCCCTCACTATTATCCCTCGTGCAAGCATATCAGTCGTCCTATTATTCCTTCTGTAGCATACTTTTAGTATAACTTCTGCAACACTCAATTTCTCTTCTCAAAGTAACCCTGATTCTCCAACCAGCTCTTACAGCAAATTCTTGTGTTGTCCCAATTTTCATCTATGACCAATTTGATTCCCTTGGTTTTTAATTCTATGACCAATTTGATTCCCTTGTTTTTGACCTATCAGATATTTGGAGTTCTAGTAAAATATAGAAATGGCTTAGTCCACCTACTAACTTCTATTCAAACCTTAGACAATATGCCTAACTCTGGACTGCTTTGCCACTGCAGGGTGATTGGCCTTACCACCTAGAGAGATATCCATTTGTAATCATGATCTTCCACTCGCCAAACCGCCTGAATGATTCTTCAAGCAGCAACATTCCTTTTTAATACTAACAATTGCGAAATGTTGGCATTCTAATCAATCAGAAATGTTAGCCTTCCTCTACCTTTGTCAGATATTCTCTGATTCAGATATATTTACCTGGTCTTAAGTTAAGAGTCTAAAACTCGTTCTGCAATTTGTTTTAAAGCACAACTACAAACATTAATAAATATGGTGTCTAATATGCATCTATACCCACCGATGAAAACTGCACATTCTTTTGCATGTATGGAGTTTTGTAATAGATTACATTGGCCTTGGTAAGAATAGGTTATGGAGTCTGTACACATATGCATTTCTGTTGCCATGCATGAGCCTTGGTGGTTAGCTTTTTCTAAAGAATTTGAAGGCTGACAAACAAAAGATCATACATAGGCAGAGAAAAAAACGACTATATAAATTGTAGAATAAGTATTCCTTTTGGTTAAATATTTACCAAATATGTCATATCGTAGCCAAAGCGAGAGTAGCCCAAAATATTGTAATATGTTTAATGAAATGGTTCTAAATAACCTTTCCACGATCACTGTTCTAGAACTGGGGGCCAAATGCAACGCTAGATTATTCCCACAAGCACGCCTACACTTCCAGCCAAAAAACAGTATGGGAAACTGTCAGATATATTGTCTGGAATAATAAGCTGTATACTTTAATGAGGTGTAGACATAAAAGCCCGTAAGAATTAAATGAAAGGCATACATACAGGCAACTCTATCAAATCCTAACACAAAGAATTAATTACACAAATAACCAAACACACGAGTAGCACTGGGGGTACAAGAAACGCAGGCAGAAAGCGAGCTTTCATCGCCGAGTTAAAAACACCAAGTATAGGACTACACTTTAAGGCATACAGATAATTCACTGACTGACTGTGTCTGAATAGTTACCGCATCAGAGCTCTCGAGATATTACATTCTAGGTCGTTTATAAACAACTGGACCACTTATCTAAAGGCTGATGATGACTCCAGAGACTGCGCTCCAACATCAGCAGCCATGGTTAAATGAAAATATATATTACAATTAACTTAAACATAAGCTAACAAGCAGGGCTGCTCCTACATTGATATGAAAATCTGGCGCCGCGAAAAAACAGGGGAATGCGATTCAGGGCCTGGAAACAAAGCTTTTACACCATAGTAAACTCAGTCAACTGTTGCCTCTTGCTTTTTTATATTCATACTGGTTAAATAGCGCACTTGAAAAAAACTCCAATTGGCTTTTTATACAATCGCTCTCCTCAAAAATAACGCACTTGAAGAAAAACTTCAAATGGTATGAAAGGCTTCAAGGCCTCTTTTCTCCCTTTCACTGCGTTTTTTTTTATTTCTGTTTGCAGTAATCTGCCTTTCACTTTCTCATTGCTACAGAACAAACAAGGAGGCTCAGCACTTTGAAAAGGGGCTCAGTGTGTAATGGCTCCACTAGAATTAATTTACTTCCACCAAATCCATTGAGCACAGGTTTTCGCTCTGCTCTCAAATCATTTGGAGTTGAACACAGCCCTCGGCCTTTGTAACTCTAGTAAAGCACTTAAAGTGCACAGTAGGTGTTCATCAGCACCATCTGGTCAAAAGCAAAACAAGCTGCTGATCTTGCCTCTGAATAGAATGAAGCAAGTGTGAATTAGTCTCTTCAATTAGCACTATTACAACCTGTCAAGTGCATATTATAAAACAAGATTATTACAGTATTGGTCACCGGTGCAATTATTTACTCTCTGCCTTTTCTTGCTCCTAAAATTGCCCATGTTTATTAGCTGCTCATAACCCGACACCTTCACGGTGGAAACCCGATCAGCCAAAACTCAGATTACAGGTTACGAACCACAGCCAGGCTCTCGATCAGGAGAGGGGAGGTGATCTGATCCCTTCTGCTGCTTCTAAAATCAATCGTTTCAGGCGGCGATCAAACTACGGGCGTCATACTGCGATGCCACATTAACGCTACAAAAAACATCACCCTACAAACATGTCTGAAAAATGCGCGGGAACTGGGAGCTCCGAAACGGTCATCTGTTTGTCCTCCGACGTGAGGTATATGGCGTCGCCTTAAAACGGCTACCCAACTTACCTCGGCACAAGGTGGCGTTTAAAATAAAGGAAGCTAAACAGTCAGGTAATGGTGTTATCTCGCTTCAGAACGAAGGCCTGCATGATCGAAGGCCCAATAAGACGTTCTGCGTTCACTGCTGCTCCCCACCGCCCAGTAACCATCAAAATAATTCAGTGTCCAGAGGGCCCAATTCCAACTTTAAACCCCCACCGACCGAAGTACCTCAACTCGCTTCATGGAGTAGCGCTCAGACCCAAGGTGTCTACGAGCAGGCGCTTTTAATTCCTCCATCCATGAGAATTGTCAACACGTGACAAAGGTCTGTAGTTATAAGTGAACTTGAAGTGCTGCCTCATAAAACGGACCCTTCGTCTTGCAATTGCCTAACTAACATTAATTATCACATCTATGAATGGGAAATCACGTCAATTTTTTTTAAACTCTTTAACGTGAAAACGTGGTAGGCTGTTCATACTCGAGATGGGCTACTAAACAAGTCATGCAAACGGGAAGCGGCACAACAGCGATCACTTACCATTTTACAAAAAGATATTACAATACATATGAAAAGTTAACAAAATTAATTTAATTTGTTTAACAGTCATATAATGGCAACAGTTAAGAATAAAGTAACATGAGATTATTTCAATGAGTTTCAACTCCTATAACTATCTGATGTTGACATTGATTCATTCAAAAGGACTATGTAGTAAGCATTATACTTTAACATAAAAGTATATTCGACAGCTTTTTTTAAAAACTTCAATTTATGTAACACTGAATAAAGTCTCACAAAGCAGCGAAATATTTTTACACGTAAACATACACGATCAATTTAAGTGTGTTAAAAATACATTTCAGTGTCATTATCTTCGATGCTGCACAAAAGAAAATTGTCAATTTTTCATCATCAGAATATATGCTCATATATCTAATAAAATTACAAAATATTTTTCTCTCAACATCTTGAATAACAATGTGGCAGTCCAAAGTCAAGGGTGCCAACATTCCAAGGCATGAGCCTCACAAACGCAAATCATATTAAACCACTGGATATAATACGACTAGTCTTAAGTAAGAAGTTTATAGAGTATTGTATTTTCTACAGGAGACATCAGGCTAATTTTCAAGATATGGATGCAACCCATGGGCATTCACCATGGAAAAATAGTTGGAGAATCCTCTGCTTTTCTTTAATCAAGTATTTCAAAGAACAGAGGTTCTTATTAGTGATAGGATTACTTAAAGAATACAAGTTTTGAAATGCAACAATGGCCATATAAGATTATTATGTTCACAATTCAATTAACAAAAGGGAAATAAACCCAATTACGAGAAAGAGCCATCACCCAATAAATGCAGCAGCGGACCCTCCATTAGGGTGGAGGAGCTCCGCCCTCCTTGCCACTACCCTCAAATAAAACTGGTTTTAAACCCGTTTTATTATGGTTTTATTTTTAATCCCTTGGACCCGTCCCCAGGACTCTGACGAGTCTTGGGGCTAGTCCAGGGGATGAAACTGCTGGTGGGGGAGTGGTAGTGCACTCCCTTCACTGCGCATGAGGATTTGGTCGGCTGTCTCAAAACCTAATGCGCATTAAAGCTCTCTCCAGCCCCAACTGCTTTGCTGGGACTGGAGAGAGCAGGCACAGGCTTCTCAGTCTGCTTGGGAGTGCAAGTTGTCAGCACTCAGGCCAATCCCGACGTTGCTTTCATGCAGTGTCAGGATTGGCCGCAGTGCAGTCTGGGAGCCTGTGCCCAGAGGCAGGAAGAGCCCGATGCAGCAGCAGTGGCAAGTTATTTTTTTTAAAATGTGCATTTTTTTAAAATCTCTGAACGCCCCCCTCCGCCCCCCCAACACATTCTTCCCACGTCCCTCCCTCCTACGGCCCGCCCTGTATCTCCACTACTGAATAGATGTTATCATTGTTACTTTTAGTAACAATCTCAAGCAGGTGGACTGTCTCCCATGTAAAAAAAGAAACCAACACATTTAAATAATACACAACACACAGAGGGGAGAGGAGTTGGCCTAACGTCTAGGGCGGTCGACCTCAAATCTGGGGAACTGGTTTCGAGTCTCAGCAATGACGCTGAGCATCTTGTGATTCTGGGCAAATCACTTCATCTCCCCATGCCTAACAAAAATGAATATGACCTCATGTAACGCAACTGGTGCTATGTAAAGTGCTCGGATACCCGATTCAGGTCAAGTTCGCGCTATATAAAACTCTGTAAAAAACCTGTAAAGTAATAAAAAAAAAATACAACAAAGAAAAACAACAAAAATACATGTTCCGTAGAACAACAAACAACAATGTACATCAACCCAAATTGGGGATTGTGATAAATTCACACCTTTTTTTTAATTAAGCTTCGAAGTTAGTTTGTCTAGGTGTTAAAAGTCGACCACATTTCGACCCTGTTATGGATATAGGGTCTCATCAGGACCAACAGTTACACGAACACCTTACTATGTCGTCTTCAATCTTGTGCATAGAGTTTGTATCTGTGAAAATCACCTGCAGTGCAAAGGAACAAGGAAGATACTTACTCGTAGAACCCGGTGTCGGGGTCCCAGAGGTATTTAACAAGGGCAAATGGCTAATAGGTCAGTGACTCAGACACTGACAGAAAGACTTGCTGCCAAGCTGCCTTTTGCGGCTGTCACAAGGATTGCCTTGGAGCCCCCCCCCCCACCGGGTTCCCTGAGTAAGTAACCGGTGTGGGGGTCCCTGAGATATTTAACAAGGACAAATGGGCATAATAGGTCAGACTTAATGCAAAAATATGTCTTCAAATCACCCGCCATTGGGATGGGGTGGGAAAAAACAAACAACTTTCCAGCTAAGGGAATCCTTGTGCGAACCACAAAAGTAAACTCAGCAACCATTGTCTCCTTCGATGTCCAAGTCACTGACCTATTATGGCCATTTGTCTGTGTTAAATACCTCAGGTTCCCCGAGTAAGTAACTTCCTTGCTTCTTTGCACCTAGTGTTTTTTAAACAGATATAAACTCCATGTAGAAGACTAAAGGCTACATAGCAAGATGTCCCTATAACTGTCGGTCCTAAAGAGACCCTATATTCATAACCAGGTCGAAATGTCGTTGACATTTAACACACAAACAAATCAACTTTAAAGACTAAATTGGAAGAAGAAAAAAAGGCGTGGCTATATTAAAATCCCTGATTTTAATAGATGTACATGGTTGTTTGTTGTTCTATGGAACCCATATTGTTATGTTGTTTTTTTCTCTCTGTTGTATATGTATGAATTGTGTATTATTTAGATTTGTAAATTCCTTTTTCCACGTTGGACACTGCACTTGCTTGAGATGCATTATAAAAGTAACAATGATTACTTCTATTGGGTGATGGCTCTTTCTCATAATTGGCTTTATCTCTCTTTTGTGAATTGTGAACTTAATATTTGTATACACTAGTCATTGCTGCATTTCAAAACCACTTTTATTCTTTTAGTACTCATATCACTAATGAGAACCTCTTTTCTTCTTTGAAAGTACTTTATGCCCTGGTTCATGCTGAATAAGGGTTGCCCTGGTTTTCTCAAGGAATTTCTTTAATCAGGAGCAGAGCAGAAACCACAAAGGTAGATGTAACTCATTCCTTAACATGCACCCCGATATGTTAGATAAGAAGCATATCTCCCAGAACGAATGGACAGCAAACAGTAATTTATTAGGTCTCGCCTACGTAGCATGCATGCGCAGCAAAGGCAAAAAGACCTTTTGCGATCGCTTTGGTTTTTCAGCCAAAAACGTGCACGCGTTCCATTGCCTTCAATAGAAACGCGTGCACGTGTGGCGATTCACTTGCGGGAGCGCGCAACGCCATATGGGAGCAATTATCGCTCCTGGCGCTGCTCGCTCTTGCAAGTGAAATGCTTTCACTCGCCCCTCCCCCTGCTGCCTCCTTTTAGCGCGTGGAAAACGCTTGTTTCTAGTAGTTTGGGGGAAGTGGCAACTAAAAAAGGCTGTTGCATCTTTTGAGGATATGTTTATAGGATTCTCTGCTACCTTTATCAGCTGGCGCATATGGTCTTTTTATGCATGAGTTTGGGTAATGAGTGAATGTTATGCTCCCGCTTCTCTTGCTTTGTACTGCTTGAACTTCAAAAGCCTATATTATCAAACTATGTAATTTGTTAAACGTCTTTCAGTACAGGAGTGTTATGCTCTGCCGACTGCACTGTTCATCAGGACCCCCACATCGCCCCTTACTCCGTGGTGTTCCCTTGAAATAAAATGTATGTATGCCGTGCAAAGAAATGGACGTATAACATGGGTTTTGCTCCGAGTCATGGCCTGCACTGATATTTTTTTAACTGTTGACAATAAATACATTGGCCGCCATTCCAAATCTAAAGTCTCCAACACACAAAGGCAATGCACTGCTGCACGAAATGTAAATATGCTGATAAAGGCCTTTGCTGTCTCCGTATTTTACTACCAAAGTGAATAGTTCTGTTAGGGTTTCTTCCTCAGTAGAAGCTTGCACGTTGGTTGGGGCAACAGAGCTGGATATCCTTTCTCCTATTTTATTTTATTATTAATTGATGTAGGTATCTGGTGGAGGGATGGAGGTTGTCTTGTGACCCCTTCACGCTGCTTGCCCAATAGGCAAGATGGAAGTTCTGGCGTTCATGGATTAACCTGATGAATAAGAAAGTTAGGCTGATTTCTCAGATACCATGGCATTTCATTCCAGAGACGGGAAGTAGCATGGAGAAACTTCTGCCACCCAAGAGGCTTTGTGAATTAACAGAACGGACAAGTTCCTAGATTGGGTGATCGAAGCGATTTTTTAGTGGTGTACCGGAATATTTTTTTTTAAAGAAAAGCAGGGACAGAGTTATTAAGCGTTTTGTGTGCCATGCTGAGCGCTTTGAATGCTACTCTTTTTCTTTTTTATGGGGAGCCAGTGTAGTTCTTCCATGGATTTCGAGATTGGTTCATATGTCTTAATATTTTTAACAGTTCTGACTGCGGCATTTTGCAGTCTCTGAAGTTTTTTAAGATGCCCTGTTGAGCACCAACATAAAGGGCATTATAGTAGTCCAACTTTGATAATGCATGATAAGTGACCACTGTTTTCTGCACGTCAAAAGGGAACAAGCATTGGCATAGCCAATAGGTCTCGCATTTGGGACCTTATAAGTGTTTAGGCATGCAACCGTTTGTGTTGTTGCACCAAGGATATTCTGCTGCATAACTAAATACTTTTAGGGTCCAAATAGCGAGACCTATTGGCTATGCCAATGCTTGTTTATTTTATTACCATGCCCTACCTGAAACCATCAACTGAGCAACCGCCTATTCTAAAAACTCTCTCCCTGCTCGGGTTGCGGGTTTTCTTTTAGATTAAGATCCTGCAAATAGGCAGAAGGACTCGGAAGCTAATAGTTATATCAGGCCTAGGTCCAAACACTACAGAGAGAACAGGGCTGCAGTCATGGGGTCAGAACGATTCAAATTCGGCACCAGATCATTTCTGTCCCATTCAGCAGCCTAAAGTCAGATCCTATCCAATTTTCTGCTCCAAAGGTTAAAGAAGAGATAATCTTGCTATTATAGGTCTTCAGTTTTGGGGTCAATAAAAAGCCATCAAAGCATTGTCAGATTTGCAGATTAATTTAATGACGTTAATTGCTTCTAAGAAACATGTGGATTACGCCTTAAATTTTGAGTTGGGCCAAGTGCAGCCAAGACATCTATCTGCATGTAACAATTCTTTCAATATCTCTGAATTCAAAGAACCAGAATGGGTATCAATTTGTTTTATCAAAACCATTATTTGTGTGTTATATGTGTTTTTCAGCGAATTATTTATGATATACTAAAATATCCACTCACTCTAAACGCAACAGCCTCAATGAGAACAAGCATTTACAATGCAACGGTTTCGCATTTGACAAAGTTAGAGCTATTGACATTGTAAATGACAAAGCCATTTATTTATCTGTTTTCAAAACCAACACATAAATAAACAATTTGTCATTTACAATGCCAATAGCTCTAACTTTGTCAAAGGTGAAACCGTTGCATTGTAAATGCTTGTTTTTATTGTACCCAGCAACTGCCTTTGACTTCTCTAAACCATCATTGATTTGGTTTTTTAACAAAATTCACCATTTTTGCACTGTACAAGCACTTACATTTCTTAGTCTCATTGCAGGGAGTCACCACGGGGTTTATGTTAAGCTGGCACCTTAGTCGTATGGCCGGTATTAACTCTAGTCATGCCATGTGCACCGGAATCAATTTTTCCGGTGGCCAGTGCATTTATGCAGCTATCATGAAACTGTTCACATGCCTAAACAAGATATTTTAGGATTGTCGATGTATATAAATGTATTGATTTTATATAGAGAAATATGCACACATACATATATATTTTTATACATTTAACTATATTTACGAATGGGTGCAAAAATATTTTTATATTTATATACGTTCATTTAACTTTCACATGGATTTTTAACATTGTTCATTTGGAAATTGCATGTATTTCAATCTAGAATGTTTACCAGCCACAATGAGGTCACCATTGGAACCTGCTCACAATACCCCGATGCTAAATGTTGGTTTATTTACTTTGCATACTCATCTGCTGAGAGAACAGAGACCTTTCTTATTTCTATGTTTAACACTATTCACAATCACGTGCTTATGGTGCAGCTCTTTAAATGGTCCGCTATAGTTTCGAACGTTGTCATGTGATCAAGCCACCACCTTGGTGGTGAAACGCGTTATGGCCGACTAACAATAAACTCTAAAGATTTGCACTAAACCTGGGTTCGTGTCTTCTTGCCTGCTGCACGCTGTTACATCGCGCAAGAAAAGGCTTTCCCGAGCAGTGTTTGGGATATACAACTGGCGAGGCTTCGACCAGTATCACACGAACCCCCAAGCTGATTGAGGTGACTGGTAACGGAAGCCTGTCTTCGAGCCACGGCACGGAGCTTTTTTGAATCCGGGAGGATTACACCAGTCTACCCCCCACCGAAGAAATAAAGGCACCTGGAACGCTCGCTTTGCCTCGGGGCACCGGAGGGTGTACGAGATTCTCAGCAGGACGGGAAAGGTAGGACCTGTAATCGATTGTGGGGAGTTTGGAGTGCAGAGGGAGCCCGACGACGGAGAGGGATCTATACCTTTCAGTTCGGGTGGTGCCTTCACTTATTGCAAGCGTTACAAAGGAAATGTCGGCAGACACGTTAAAGGACCGAGAGGCGGCAGCTGTGGGACTGTTTGTTAACATAGCCCAGATTCGAGACCGCACTGAGCCACAAGGGCAAACAAACTTGAAACCTGACGATAGTTTAAGAAATAAAATGAGGACATTAGAAAAGTTGATGCGCGGAGAGCAAACCAAATGGTGGGAGCACCGGTCTCTTCAAAGCTATTTGGATGCGGGGAGTCCCGAGGAGGCTACGCATACTACTGGCTCCCAGTTACGAACAACCTAACCCAGATCTAATGAGAGAGTGGGCTCAGAAAAATCTTGACTCATCGAGAGAACTGGTCATACTACTGGTGAAATACGCTGAAATAGATCGCATAGAATTGCAGAAAAAGGTGGTGGCATTAACTGATGAGATTGTGCAAATGGGAACACCAGAGAAAACTATACGCTGAAATGACCACCCGCCTGAGAAAAGAAGAAGAAAAAATCAAAGTACGGAAGGCTTTTAAGTTTCAGCGCGACCTCGCAGATTATGAGTGCGGGCGCATTTTCACTTTTGCACGCAAGTTCGATAACATCAAATCGGGCAAAGCCACAAGCGGAAATAGAAACAAATCTAAAGCTGCCACCGCAAACACATCTAACCAAGAGGAATCTACATACTCTGATATCAGCTCGGCCATGGAGAGTGAAAACGAAGGCAATGAAGCGACATCTTCATCCATCGACCCTAAAGCTGTACCTTCCCCAGGCGACGAGATTGTTTTTTAGCCAAGGAACGGATAGCGACCCTTAGACCAAGAAACCGACAAATCGGCAACGGAGAAACTACAAACACGGCCAGAGGCGCAAAGCAAAGAAAACGCGCCCTCAAACTTAAGCAACAACAAGAAAGGACGGGGACAGGGCCGATGGAATCACCATTAACATCAGAAATTACCAGACCTGAATCCTTGTGCAGTAAAGACAATGCAAATGAAAAAGAAAGACAAACAAGTCAGGTCCCGGGCCGGCCAGCCAATCACAGCGCGGCCCGGGGAATGACATCACGGGGGTGTCCCGGGCCGGCAGCCAATGACAGCGCGGCCCGGGACAAAGGGGCGGGACTTAAAAGAAGTCCCCGAAACGCCCCCGAATCGCGTTTTCTGTATGACATCTCTATATACTTTTTTTTGGAAAGCTAAACTAAGTCTTTCGAAGAATTGCCATACAGCTGTTGAGCGCTTTAATATTAGGGCCACTGGATTTATGTGGCAGAGGAAGACCAAATTATGCACCAAGGTTGCCTAAAAAAATGTGGCAATAAAAGGCAAATAAAGTAGCACATTTTGTGATAGTAACAGTCTGGAAAAAGGTTTCTGCTCATTAGTACGAGTTTAACACCAAAATGCAGCAATAAACAATTGAAATTTGAGTAGTCAACATTTGCAAAAGGCACTATGTGGCTACAACCTGTAGCCAATGATCAGTTTGTGCCAGAAACTATTATATTAAAATCTGCAAATGATGACGCAAATTGTTGTAACCCATAATTATGATGGAAAACACTTCAAGTTGACCTGCATATTATGGAGCAAATATGTTACAACACCGATTTGGGTATAACAGGCTATCACGTAGCCCAATAGTACTTCCAGTAAGAAATAAAATCAGAAAAAAGGTTAGTCTCCACTCTTGCTTTTAACCCAGGATTGCCATGTGGCTTACAACAGCAATAACCACAAAAACACTTAAGACAACACGGACACAAACAGCTTGTGCACATCATATATTCAGATATCACTATGCTCAAAATAGCACTTACTCCATGAGCCATACACGCTCCGAAGAATTAATGTACATTCACCAAAATCCAAACTTAGTTTAGTGAAGGTGACAGCTAACTAACCGATAATGACCACAACACCATTATCAAGAGTCGAATCTTATCTTGTCAAAGTTCAGATGTCAGGTTTACGAGTCCAACATACAACATGGTTCTAAATCCATATTCAAACCCCCCGGGTATGTATGTACATATATATATATATATATATTACCTACTGGCGGTCGCCAGTAGGTATATATAGTTAGGATTTTTTCTCTATGGGTTTTTTGAAAATTCTATGTCTAATAACTTTGGCGTTTGTGGACGGAATTGGCTGAAATTTTCAGGAAAATGGCACATTTTGTTTCTGAGCAGCCCTTGAAAATTTGGGGGGGGGTTCGTCCAGTGGGGGCCGAGAAAAAAGGGGGGTCCCAAAACGTGTTTTTAACATTGAGTTTTCCATAGGGCGGTTGGCCTCACTTTTAGCCCGAACGGCTGAATGGATTTGCACGAAACTTGGCAAAATTGTAGGGACTGGTAGCCCGATGTGCCTTTTGTAGGTCTCAATATATGTGCTCCAGTGGATTTTGAGAAATTAACGTTTAAAAAAAGATATATATCTGTAACAGCGGACCGGGCAGCGCTCTGGTTCGCGGACTTTTCGCGCAACGGAGCTTTGTGAAGCGAAGCTGATTGGTTCTCCGGCGTCTGTCAACATTCCAAACAGTCCGTAGCGGCCGCCATCTTGTCTCTCGGTAGGATCGAGAGACAAGAGGAGGCCGAAGCGAAGGGGCAAATGACCATAAGGGGGCATAGTACATTGTCGCTCACCCCCTAGGTTTGATGTGGAGGTTTTAAAAGGGCCCCGCGGGGCAAAAAAAAATAAAAATAATAATAATCGAACAGCTGAATGGATTTGCACGAAACTTGGCAAAATTGTAGGGACTGGTAGCCCGATGTGCCTTTGCTAGATCTCAATATATGTGCTCCAGTGGATTTTGAGAAATTAACGTTCAAAAAAAGGTATATATCTGTAACAGCGCACCGCTTCGCGTACTTTTCGCGTTACGGAGCTTTGCGAAGCGAAGCTGATTGGCTCTCCGGTGTCTGTAAACATTCCAAACAGTCCGTAGCGGCCGCCATCTTGTCTCTCGGTAGGATCGAACAGCTGAATGGATTTGCACGAAACTTGGCAAAATTGTAGGGACTGGTAGCCCGATGTGCCTTTGCTAGGTCTCAATATATGTGCTTCAGTGCATTTTGAGAAATTAACGTTCAGAAACAAGATATATATCTGTAACAGCGCTCCGCTTCGCGGAGATAAAATTATATGTGTATTACCTAGCTGTTGCTAACACCAGTTAGCGACGGCTAGTAGAAGATAGCGACCATCTTGGGCCCCACTTTGCATGTGAGTGATATTTATCACTAAAGACATGCAAAGTGGGCATGCCAAGATGTTAGCGACTGGAAACAGTCGCTAACATCGCTATCTCCTATTATCAACTTTTGGAAATATTCGAGATAAGGGCGAATATCTCTAAAAGCTACCACCTGCCCTGAGCAGTTCTTAGCCATGTTATCCAATGGGAGGTGGATAACATGGCTAAGAGCATTAGCTCGGTAATGCATGAATATCGCTGAGTTTTCAGCGATATTAATGCATTGCGGTCGTTTTTTATCGTATTTCCGATAAACCTTGATAATAGCAAGGTTTATCTGCGATAATTTCTGACGGTAAAAAAATCGTTGCTAAGCATCGTTAGGGATAAATATCGCTTAACTTTGGTAATATGCCCCAACGTCTGTTAACGTTCGATTCGAAGGAAATCAGGAAGTGTTGAAAAACATTGTCTGCGCCATCTTGTCTTTTTTCAAATGCCACACTTTTGTCGTGCACGGCAGCCATTTTAGATGCCTTGACCAGACCCACTCTGTGCACGCTGTCGATCCTTAGCATGGCTCCCCACCCTCGCAAACATCTCCCCCAGGCAGTGGTCACCCCCGCTCTCTGTCTTATGCATGGGTAATAAACCTCCCCCATCTGCGCTGCTGTTCTCTGAGAATCACACCCTGTGCCCGCCCGACACCTCCCTTTCGCCCTATTCACTACCGCACCCTCTGACACTCCTTTTCCTCTGTGTCCGATTGTCCAGGCTGGTCCTAGGGTATCAGCTAGCCCTGCAGATGTAGTTTATGGCCACAGCTGTAAAGAATCACCCCTCTTCAAAGGAGTTATAGTAGATCAAGGCCCACACTCGATGAGATCCGTCACAGCAGAAGCGTTGCTATTATCTGAAAACCATCCTGTATTGTGATTGGGGAGGGGACCGAGCCTGAAGCGGAAGATTCCAGGGATGACTGTTTGTACATCAAAGTTTTTACAATTATGTGTCACATTAAAAATATATAGCACTCCGACAAAGTAGTAAGATTATAAAACTTTAATAATTTATAAATATATACAAGAAAACAAAAATAGTAATAACATATAAACATTTTTAGGGAAAAACAACGAAGTAGCGGTCGGCTGTGCGAATAGTCCCAACGCAGCACAACGTCCAGATTTCCGGCGTGGGGCGTCGCGGGGGGTGGGTCATCAGTAGCAAACTGTTGTGCGAATAGTTCCAAGGCAGCAGAACGCGTTGAAATCTAGATGACACGAAAGTGATGTCTAGTAAGTTGCCACCCAGCAAATAACGGCATGGGGCGTCGCGGGGGGTGGGTCATCAGTAGCAAACTGTTGCGCGAATAGTTCCAAGGCAGCAGAACGATGGCACCAAGGTGATGTCCAGTAAGTTGCCGCACTGGTTTTGGTATCCTACAATGCTGCTCCGAATAACGGCGTGGAGCGCCCCGGGGGAGGCGGCGTGAACGGGCCTCTCCAGGTGGAGTGTCATCTGTTGTAGTGGGGCGCCCCTTTACCGTTTCAGTTGCCATTCCGTCCGTTTTTGGTCCACTGTGTCAAAAGCCGCAATTCAGCTGAGTTGCGCCCACTCTTGCGGTGCAGCGATAGGCGGCTGTCACAGGACTCTCAAAATGGCGGCAGGCTGTTTCCTTTTTGGGCCTGGTCCACTGAAATGGCCCTGGGACACCTTGGAAATCGGACGCTTGTCTGCTAGGTCTTGGACCTCATTCTCGAAAGCGTCCCCTCCGCCTTGAGAATTCATCAAAAGTTTTGGGGGCTCCGACTCCTGCAGGCTTCTGGTGGGGAGCGGCTGCCATGATTGCTCGCGGAATGACCACGACTGAGCTACGAGATGGTGGTGCTTTCATGCTGACGCCAGCTTCAGTCTGAAACATCCAGAAACAAGGTGGGGCTTTCATCGTTTGGGGAAAAAAAAAAGTTTTCATCCTATGAAAAGTGTTGTTTTTAGGTCACATGATCAAGCCTTCCATCATTAGGAAACCAAAAGTAAAATGAACCAATGAAAAGTTTTATAAACAAGTCACATGACCTGTTATGCGGCATAGGGTGTAAAATTAGGAGAAAATACGTTGGCACGTGAGGCGGCGTCAGTAGCGGACCGATGTGCGAATAGGCCGAAGGCAACACAACGCGCCAAGATCTGGATGGCACCGAGGTGGTGTCCAGCAAGTTGCAGCACTGGTGTGGCCATCCTACAATGCTGAAAGTCGGCGTGGGGCGCCCCGTTGGCCTGTGAGTTTGCGTCAGTAGCGGACCGATGTGCGAATAGGCCGAAGGCAGCACAACGCGCCAAGATCCGGATGGCACCGAGGTGGTGTCTAGTAAGTTGTCGCACTGGTGTGGCCATCCAACAATGCTGAAAGTCGGCGTGGGGCGCCCCGTTGGCCTGTGAGTTTGCGTCAGTAGCGGACCGATGTGCGAATAGGCCGAAGGCAGCACAACGCGCCAAGATCCGGATGGCACCGAGGTGGTGTCTAGTAAGTTGCCGCACTGGTGTGGCCATCCTACAATGCTGAAAGTCGGCGTGGGGCGCCCCGTTGGCCTGTGAGTTTGCGTCAGTAGCGGACCGATGTGCGAATAGGTCGAAGGCAGCACAACGCGCCAAGATCCGGATGGCACCGAGGTGGTGTCTAGTAAGTTGTCGCACTTCTGTGGCCATCCTACAATGTTGAAAGTCGGCGTGGGGCGCCCCGTTGGCCTGTGAGATGGCGTCAGTAGCGGACCGATGTGCGAATGGGGCCAAAGGCAGCGCAACAATATTTTCTGATTTGAAGACACCACAAGGCGCTGAGATGCCAAGATCCGGATGGCACCGAGGTGGTGTCTAGCAAGTTGTGGCACTGGTGTGGCCATCGTACAATGGTAAAAGTCGGCGTGGGGCGCCCTGTTGGCCTGTGAGATGGTGTCAGTAGCGGACTGATGTGTGAATGGGGCCAAAGGCAGCGCAACAATATTTTCAACTATATTTTCGGAGTAGAAGACACCACAAGGCGCTGAGATGCCAAGATCCGGATGGCACCGAGGTGATGTGTAAGTTGCGGACGGATGTGCGAATGGGGCCAAAGGCAGCTCAACAATATTTTCTGAAGAGAATACACCACAAGGCGCTGAGATGCCAAGATCCGGATGGCACCGAGGTGATGTCTAAGTTGCGGACCGATGTGCGAATGGGGCCAAAGGTAGCGTAACAAGATTTTCTGTATGGAAGACACCACTAGGCGTTGAGATGCCAAGATTCGGATGGCACCGAGGTGATGTCTAGGAAGTTGTGCCACTGGTGTGGCCATCGTACAATGGTAAAAGTCGGCGTGGGGCGCCCTATTGGCCTGTGAGATGGTGTCAGTAGCGGACTGATGTGCGAATGGGGCCAAAGGCAGCGCAACAATATTTTCTGACTGACACCACAAGGCGCTGAGATGCCAAGATCCGGATGGCATCGAGGTGATGTCTAAGTTGCGGACTGATGTGCGAATGGGGCCAAAGGCAGCGTAACAATATTTTCTGTATGGAAGATACCACTAGGCGTTGAGATGCCAAGATTCGGATGGCACCGAGGTGATGTCTAGCAAGTTGGTGTGGTCATCCTACAATGCTGAAACTCGGCGTGGGTCACCCCATTAGCCTGTGAGATGGCGTCAGTAGCGGACCGATGTGCGAATAGGCCGAAGGCAGCACAACGCGCCAAGATCCGGATGTCACCGTGGTGGTTTCATAGTTGAGAGGCACTTCATCTGCAGTGGGGCGCCGAGATCCGGATGGCACCGAGGTGATGTCTAGCAAGTTGCTGTACTTGTGTGGTCATCCTACAATGCTGAAACTCGGCGTGGGTCGCCCCATTAGCCTGTGAGATAGCTGTTCTTTGGATTTGGGCCTGGTCCACTAAAATGGCCCTGGGACACCTAAGAACTCGAACGCTCGATTTTTTTTTCCTTTCCTGTACATGCAAAAAAAGGTAAATGCCCGGTATGTTACACGCTTCATCTGCCACGATGAACTCTCCAGAGGAACCGAAAAAATATATAGTTGTGGTAACTATACCATGCATCGTCATATGGAGAGGTGGCACCAATTAATTATAGTGCTGCATAAAAGAGAGATTTGGAGGAGAACCCCTGACCTGCTAGTACATTCATCAAAGAAGTGGCACTGAGAGCTTCAGAGGCAAGGGAAACGGTCCCAAATATTTAGAAGAACTTTGGAAAGATTAAAATGACATGTTTAGATTGTGGTAAATTAATTTCATGTGGGCAGATGAGTGTTACTCTAATAAATACAGCATATGAACATCATCATAGTCGATGGTTGGTAGAGACATTTTGACTATATCCTGGACCTGCCCGTCCTCGCCCAAAATGGCGCCGGAATAAATGGGACTCGTAACTCCTTGTTGTGTACTGGTTGCAGAACCTTGAAATCACGAGATACGTATGCAGTTTTGAAGCACATGGCGGGCGGGGACGAGAATTGATTGAATATTTCGACATCCCTATTGATATTAAGTTCTGATGTGTTATTGATTACTGTACTGTTGAAAATTCGAATTAACGTCACCCATGGTACTTGCCCGCAAATGTATATCTAGATAATTTTATTGTAACTGGCCCTGTCGTATTTTAATTATAAAATGTACGTCCACCGATTCCGTAACTGTTAGACACCTTAGTTTTTGCAACCTAATGGCCCGCCCGTTACGTTCCTCTACAGTGTAAATGTCTATTCATCATATACGATTACAGTTTGCTCCGTGGCAGGCCCACGTGGTTATAGGCTCGTATTTGTATAATGAAATTTTCACAATAAAGGTTTTTAAAAGAAAACATGGTAGTAGTGTATACATTGGTAAAGTTTTTAATAATAGTCACTGTTTTAGAATCATTAAAAGGCAAGTGAAATAAAGCAGACCAAATACATGAAGGGTAAAAGGTATAATACGAAGGAACGCAGTAAAGATAAATGGTCAAGGGCTGTTGTGTTTTCTATTCCTGCAACATAAAGTGATCGATAAGAATCTCATATTCAGGCGTATCGGCGACTAAGACAGCAGGTCGACCCTCTTTTGCTCAACGGCTCCGTCATGGGACGAAGAAACGCTCTTTTTCTCGAAAAAAGAATATATTTTACTTGCAGGACAGTTGTAAAATTTCCGGGAAAGTACATTAGCCTGGAACATTATAACATATATTTAAGAGAAAATAATGTTCGGAAGTAATTAAAAGCGTAATTTTTAGGTGATATGACCAAGGCTTTCATCATTAGAATAAGAAAAGTAAAATGAACCAATGAAAAGTTTTATTAACAAGTCACATGACTTGTTATGCTTACGTTACGCGCTGCGCGCCCCGGATGACTTCCGGATGCGCTAACGCGGCGCGTCATATGACGCATTACGCGACAACGCAGGTCCAGAATATAGTCAAAATGTCTCCACCAACCAGCGGTCGAAACACAACCCCTTTCAGCAGGCTAAATAGTTCTGTTAAATGACAACAGAAAGGACAGGCAACAAGAACCATCAGTCAAAGAGGGGAGGGCTAGTTCTTCTCTACCGGGTTACATTGGGGCGCTACCGGAACTGATCGAATTGGTAGTCTACAGTGTTTCTGGATGTTTCAGACCGAAGCTGGGGTTAGCATGAGAGCAGCACCATTTCGTAGCTCCGTTGTGGCCATTCCGCAACCAATCATGGCAGCCGCTCTTTATCGTTATTTTGGGCGGGGTGGGTGGCGGAGCCGAGCTGTTTTGCAGCCATCATTGTGTGGAGTTCAGTTCATCTCACTAGTTTTGTATTTGTCATGAGGGGTTGTTCCTAATGTTTCTATTTTAGCGAGGTCAAAAAGAGATCCCATTAGTGGCCTACTGATTTTGCTCGATTCCTTTTCTTTTTTTTTACACGATTTTTCGTTATCTGCAAAGACTACTCAGAGTATTGCGACTCTGTGTTTGTTTGTAAATAGAGAATGAACCAAAGAGAACTAATTCTAAAACAGTAAATACTTGGATAACAATCAATCAAATGGAGAGAGAAGCAGGCACGACGGATTACAACGGGGGCAAAGGCCTGCGTTAACTACCTTTCACTATCTGCAAAGAGAGAGTACTCCTAATAGAAATGAGGGGGGGGGGGCACCATTCAAAGCAGATCAGTGTGCATAAACACGAAAATGTTTTCACTTACCACGTACTTGACATTCGACAGCTTATGATATTTGCTATTAAAAAACCATTGAAATTCACTGAAAAAACCATAGGTTATAGACCATATATAGTTAGGAATTAGCATTTACAAAACCTTGAAAATTCACTGAAAAAACCATAGGTTATACACCATATATAGTTAGGAATTAGCATTTAAAAAACCTTATTTTACTCACACAAAACCATTGAAATTCCATATATAGTTAGTTGCACTAACTATATATCGCGCACCCGCAATCCACTGCTGATCATGTCACATATTACATCATTCATGACATGGTCAGTGACATCACTGATGACATCACTGATGACATCTCAAATGACATCACTGATGAGATCACTGATGACATCTCATTTGACATCAATGACCACATCACTGATGATATCATTCATGTGACAATACAATGCATCTCCTCACGTTTTAATATAACCTCTGTTTCACCCAGTGTTAAATACAGAGTATAATTTTTGAAACCATTGACACACCAATACTAGTTACTACATACGTACTCACTGATTCCTACGTCTACACACACATTCACTCATTCACCCATACAATCATTCATACATACAATCACTCATCTTTACAACACTATCATATGCACTCATACACCTATACAGACACTTACACTCTGCCACTCATCCATGGAGTTACTCACACACCTAGTCAGTCCTGTAAAGAATCAATCACACTTCCATTTTCTTGTCTATACAGTTAAACATAGAGCACCTTACATTTTCAAACATATACTAACACATACTTACTTTCTTATACAATCATTGATACAAGTACACATTGATCTGCACAGAGTCACACACCTCCCAGCCAGCCACACACACACTCAGTCTCCTATACAAATACTTGGACAATCAATCAATAACCCATATAGTTAATCATATAGCTACTGATCAACACATGCAGCAGTTTACAGAACAACAGACATAATGATGCACAAATTAAGACAGTTTACTCACTAACCCATGCACTCAGTGAGACACATTTAATCACTCACTCATACATTCAGTCATGCACCTACTAAATCCTTCGTCCAGACACTTATACATCTACTCATTCTTCAATATGTAAAACATATTTAAACTTTACAGAAACACACAGTCACTGGATGATGTCATCAGTGATCTCATCAGTGATGTCATTTGAGATGTCATCAGTGATGTCATCAGTGATGTCATTTGAGATGTCATCAGTGATGTCATTTGAGATGTCATCAGTGATGTCATCAGTGATGTCACTGACCATGTCATGAATGATGTAATATGTGACATGATCAGCAGTGGATTGCGGGTGCGCGATATATAGTTAGTGCAACTAACTATATATGGAATTTCAATGGTTTTGTGTGAGTAAAATAAGGTTTTTTAAATGCTAATTCCTAACTATATATGGTGTATAACCTATGGTTTTTTCAGTGAATATATATATATATATACACACACATATATATAAATAATAATAAATTATATATAAATATATTTATATATCGTATCAAGACCTATTGAAAAATGTACCCAACAAAAAGAATAAAGAGTTGGTTACGAACAGGTACTTGAACTTAATGATAAATTAACTGTAGTAATATGTAGATGTAGATATTACTGATCAAATAAGGATTGGGGACAGTAAGCGAGTTATCAAATTGTAGCATTAGGCTTCAAAAGTTTCAGTGCATAGTCTACGGAAATGCTAGGTAGTAGACCACTACACAAGAATATTTTTCAGTCTAATAAAATGTTTACTTTAAATGGATACAAATATTAACCAGTTTGAAGATAAGGTGAGGGAGACATGCACAACGGTCCACTATCTTTTGAATACCCACTTACACCCATCCGGGAGTAGGCGTGGCTCTAACTGCTGAGTGCAATATTTTCTAGAGTAAAGGGCATGCCGAATAACATGCAAATGTTGTACTCACAGGGCGGGACATAACATTGTAGCTGCCTGTTTACTTTCAAATCGATCATATATCCCACAAATCAAGCCTGTAAAAATCCATTGAAAATATGCTGTTTTCAAGTTTCACGGGGCTGGAGGTGTGAAATTAACTTAATCAATTGGCAACTTTGTACGCAAGAGAGCCTGTGATTTTCCCCGCCTAGTTATCAGAAACGTCTGTAGATCGGGAATAAAGCGTGCTGCAGACGGACAGTAGCACTAGTCTGGAGCGTGAGAGAAAGACCGCTGAGCGCTTTAAACTACATTACAGGAAGTAGTCAGAAGAACCGGTGGGATTTAAACCAATGAAGCACATGGTGTTTAGAATGTAGTGGGAGAAAAGGGATGTTCAGCGGGTTCAGTTTTTTCTATTGGACGTAAAGTTGGAGACGTTTACCCCTTACAGTTGATCAGTCAAGTGATCAATATTCACAGGTGGAAAACCAGGGCTGTTGGAAAACTTTTCAATAAGCCATTTAAATGAGAGCCATTGTGTACGGCAGGGCACCACTGGATATACGAAAATGTTGAACGTTAGAGATATGCATGGACCAAGGGAAGAGCCTATAAAAAAACACTTCTAGAGAATCAAGATCATGGAGCCGAGCTAAAACCCGAAAGAAGGAACGGTCTGTGGCACTAATGCGCACGCCACCTTTGCAGACCCAGTGGAGAAAATGCAACATATATATATATATATATATATATATATATATATATATATAGTACAGACAACTCTTTTAGGATCAGGTGGTCTAAAGTATCTCAGGGGTGCAGATGCCCACATCATATTTAAACTATAGACCACGTAAGTACAGCTTCTGTTAAAACGACAGTAGTCCACATTAGTGTACAATAATTTTAGATTTACACTTTGACACGTTCCGATTTAAGCAAAACAAGTATTTGTAGGTGTGTGTAGATGGACGAAAAAATACCAATTACATAAAATATGTAAAAAGGATAATGGGTTTTTTTTGGGAAGAAGTTGGAACTTTGTGACAGTGCCATGGACATAGTAAGTTAATGGACACGCGCTGTCTAGACTCACCACCTGATTTCATGATGGGGGTCACTCGTACTGGAGTAGGCTCCACCGGTAAATAAACGTAGTGCTCAATGAACCGTAGGGGCCGTGGCGGCTAGCGCTCGCAGGGACAACCGCCTCGAGACACCGGTAAGATACAGCGGCTCTAGTCTCCAGAGCGCGGACCGTGGGCCCATAGTGCACGCCCCCTCCGCGCGTGACCAACGGCAACTCTCGGAGCCGCGTTCACAGGTTAAAGGGGGAGCTAGGCGCGCGAGTACGCCCACCGATAGGAGGCTTTTTCAAACTTCTCTCAGACACCAATTGGGCCAAACTGTATTTGCTCCGCCTATTTTTTTCCACCGCCAAAGCGAGGTTTGACACGCATTAAAACCATCGGGATGAAAGCACACTAAATTGAGTGTGTCAATTTTTTCGCTTTTCTGTAATCCGTGTCTTCTATATGAACCTGTATCTAAGCAGGACTAGGAGTGGAAATTTACCTATACAAGTTCCATTTTCATGTCAGAATCACAAATGGGCGGCGAACGAGTACGCATAGGGGCGTGGCTTCGGGAAGGAGGTGAAGTGAGGCTGGTGGAATGCTTTGGAGCGCTCTGACGGCATTGGATGCCGCCGGATGCGATTTCGAACCACGCAGGTTATTCATTGGATGAAGGTGGGGCCGACGAACAGGCGGTGCCTTCTTAAGCACGCCCATATGGGAAGTGTTGCAACTGTACGCTGGTAGTGGTACACACAGTGTAGGTAATTGGTGAAGGGTAGCGCAAGTAAAACAAGAAACAACGGCACAAAAGGGGGGCAGAGGCTTACCTAAAAGCCTCGGTAGACGCTGCTCAGAAAGCACAGCGTCCTGTAGGGATTCGGGGGCGTGCTCTCCCCTTCCCATTGGCTGGAAGGTAAAATTCCAGCCAATGGGAAGAGGAGAGGGCGTGACTTAAAAAAAGACACAGAAACGCCCCCGAATCGCGTTTTCACGGGGAGAAAGTGATTGACGCAGATGTCTTCCAATGGCTAGCCTCCATTTATGGAGCTAGCCAATGAAAGACAAGGCGGGACTAAGCCCCACGCTGTAAGAACATGAGATTTCTCCTGGGCGGAGCTAGGAGCTCCGGCCCAGGCGAAACCTAAAAACAAAAGCACTAGGCCTGGTAAGTATCTGACGCCATTCTACATGATTTTTGCAACAGCTGTTGTAACCAGTTCAGATTAAAACAACACTTTTGCAATTATCAACGGAGCACTTATTTTATCCACTGTTCTATCCTCTATTACGACTCTATGATTCTTAGTCAAAGTAGGAGACATCTAATCTCCTCGGGTCAGAATGCTCTGAAGTAGCTCTGCTTCTGAACTGTTTCTGCTGTTGATCTAAATGCCTAACAAGGTGAGCTGCAACCCACTTCTTTCAATATTGCAAACTGGATTATTATATTGTATTTTAAAAAATGCCAATAAAGAGGTTTTAAAAAGAAAATACTGATTTAGTAGAGCCCTCAAAATAGTATTTAATCAACTGGTCACCTTCATATTAATTTCTCCTACATAAAATGCTAAATAAAACTGACCGAAATTATATTGTATATAATATATAAATATATATACACATATATACATATGCAAATAGAATAAAAAACACTTTTTTTTATAACAAATATCAAAAACGCTTTATAAAACGAAGAGTAGCAAAAGACAATTTACATTTGCTTCTTCATTGAAGTTACTTGGATGCAGAAAAAGCTTTGGACTTTGCCAAATGGACAGATCTCAAAGAGGCAATGTTTGGATATGGAACATAGCATAGAAAGGCACTGGCCTCCACATATTTCCTCACTTGATTTCAAGTGAGGAAAAGGTATCTAATGTGTTACAGTCAAAATTTATGAGAAAGAATGATTGTTCATGTTATAACGGCAGTGACAGCTTTGCAAAGAAAAATGGTCTGTCTTGGGTGGGTTCGAACAATCAACATTTTGGGTAAAAAGGAACGTGTTAACTAACCACTTGCACCACAGAAACAGCTAGCTCAGTGTGTACAAGAAACAAACTGAGCTCAACCAATACAGTATTTTAAACTAAAGTGAGGAGAAAAGAAAACTCACAGAGGGCTGTGGGTGTTGAGGAAAGGGCGACAGAAAGCACTGAAGGAGGCCGAATGGCGGAGGCAGAACATGGGCATGAATGAGTAGGGTGAAGACCAGTACACCGTACTAATAAGGAGAGAGAGCAAGGAGAAACATGCACTCCCATTGAGTGCTGCATGCCAAATAATAAGAGTACTCTCAAGTATGCTGTGCAAGTATACAACTCATCCAATCAGATTTCCAAAAAGACCGAAAAGCTACTGGGTAAGAGAAACAGAAGAATAGAGAGGAAAACCATCAAATCAAGAGCAGGCAACTGAGATACACAACAAAGCAGCAATCCAATCATGAACAAGGTTCTGACACAAAGCCCTCACAAAGTATATGTTTTGTATTGAAAACAATGCATCTTACTTATAGAAAGATAAAGCAGTCTACTGCCAGAATCAGAAAAAAATGAATTTACTTTCTTCTGCTAGGATGTGCAGACTGAGAAGCAAGCAATAATTTAGCCGTGTATATCCTAAGAGTAAGCCACCCTGGGAAGATTGTAAACTTTATAATGTTGTACTTTGGAGTCTGCTTACTTGATATGCCTTACAGGGAAACAGGAACAATGAGTGTGCAAGATCACATTTATTCTTGTGTAAAGTCGCTCAGAAATGATAAATGGCTGGACCAAGTCCAAGGAATGGTATAATGTGAAGTATCATAGCAGTAATTAATCACGATTTAAGTTTTTGTATTTTAAACCAGTTTATAACAAGCTTTTTTATTATGTGTTTTCATGAACGATGTATTTTTTTAGCTAAAGTTGTATTTTAATAAACAGGGGCGGCTCCTCCACTAGGGCGGTGGAGAGTCGCCAAACTGCTTCTCGCAGTGCTCGAAGCAGAAACATAAAATTGTAATAACTTACAGTTATTACCATTTTATGTTTGGCTGCGGGGGCAGAGCCACTCTGAGAGCAGGGGTGGGGAGAAGTGGTGTGCCTGCCCACTCCTGAGTGCACAAAGACTGTTTGGTCAGCCACCCAAACCAGCCATGCGCATTCTGCCTTTTCTCCATGTAGGCTGCATGCAGCCTAAATGGAGAATATGGCCTCCCCATTAGTACCTGGCTGGTCGGCTTCCCGACCAATCACAACGCTGTTTCCGCCCCCTCCCCGCGTGACGCCCCCTCCCCGCGCGACAACTCCCCACCCACGACTCGCGCAGGCCATGACTGTTAATAAAGCATGAACAAAAATATATGTTTATTAAGTGCAATAAAGATTTCAAATGGATCGGTTTACAAGGCCAAGTGCAGCTGTCGGCTCAAAGGGCAAGACTGACTAAAGAAGTTATTTAGGTCATCGGGCCATTTAAAAGAAATATTGGGAAATTCAAGCTGATTCAGTATTTCAGTCATTGCAACATTGACAGGTTGAGAGCTGCGTGGGTTGACCACAGCCTCTCTGGTGTAGGCATTTGTTTGGGGGTATAGGTGCTTCATCCAAAGATCCCAACAGATCACACTAAGTGCTCTCAACAGCTCCAAAAAAAACAACTTGGTGTCTAAAATATTTCTTCAAATTCTTTACGATTACACTTCATGGAAGAATTCAGAAGGTTCCCTTCAGGTAATCAAACATTTTGGTCACACACTAGAGCTTCAACCTAGCATGGTATACTAGAGAGAACCTGTAATGTCCAGCCTAATCCCTTTTGACAGTCAACAGCACCGTCTCTCTCCTCGGTGTCTCAGGGCTCCAATTAGGGGGGAAAACTGAACATTTGACCCTTAAATCTCACATTTTCATTTTGGATAGCAGCTGGCAATAGGCCATCTCAATTATCAATAGACTAAAATGTCACCATACTCTATAAGCGGCAAGTATAGCATCCTACTTGCTTCATTTCTGTTGCTGAGGATTCCCTCCACCACTCTTTTCAACTCCCCATCTGGTACTAAGGAGGGGATCCTCATATCTCACACTGGCCTTTAATGTAAAGATATTTCCAACTGCATACTGCTGAAGTTCTATGGTTAATGCAGGAAAGATTCCACTGTAATCTAATGGTTTTTTTTGGACTCCAAATCTAGACTCCAGCTTTCATTGTGCCGTTTCAGCCCCACTAACCATTCAAGTCTCGAACTTTAACTGTTTGAACTGCTAATTCATTTTTTCAGTTTTGTTATTCGCATTTAGGGGTTCGCGCTACTTGTGAGTTCGTGTCCTTCTCTAGCGCTACCATTCTCACACTTCCTTATCATTTCACATCTAGATGGTATTCAATGTTTAAATAATTTCTACCTTCTTTGTCGACTTTATCCAAGATATTGTCAACGATTAGCCTATTCAGTCTTGGTGTAGAGAAGCAGTGGTTACTCCTTACAAACAACAATACAAAGTTCACCCTCAGTATTTCCCAGGTGGGCCAGGAGTGGGAAGCACAGAGTTCCAGCATCTGGTCGCTGCCACATGCAGGGCTCCCCCGTTCACTACAGTGTGTGCCTCCACCGCTTGGATCGCTGTGCAACAAGCCCTGCTCTGGTTCCCACGGATCCTAAGCACTGGTCTGGGGCGCCACCATCTTGGTAACTGAGCCAGCACACAGAGCAGAATGATTGAAAGAAGAAACGAGACACGCTTTGTGAAAGAGCAAAGACTATCGCCTTCTGACAACTTAGGGATAAAAGTACGTCAAAGATGACCTTTTCCAGACACAACACCAGTTTGGGTTCAAATAAATAGGGCACCTTTGTGAAATAAGGATCAATGATATTCGTTGCACAAGGCAATTCTCCGAGGTTTAAAAGATGCTGAGAGCATAATCAGGCGTGCAACACCCATTGGGCTCACCGGGCTTCAGCCCCCCCACCCCCCGTCACTTCCTCTGCCCGGGCTAAGATGACACGCACTGAAATTATGCAAGAAGGCTGCGCATCGGAGCCGAGAATGTGATTTTTATTATGCTTTCTGAGAGGCCCAGCAGCCCGAGACAGCCAGCCAGCCTCTGAACAGTTTCCTCGAGTGAACCCCCCTGCCCCCACCTCTTGATTTCCTTTAGAGTGGCGCCGCCGAGGTGAAATCCTTGCCTGAAGGCAGGGATTTCACCTAAGCACTTGATGGGTTGTAAGCATGGGGTGTGAAGATGTGCACAGCAGAGGGAAGGCATGGCCAGTGCAGGTGACGCTTTTCTTTTGTATGGGAATTTCTGCTGGTGTCATAGCCCAGAGTTTGCTGTCTGTGCACTTGTATAGATGTGTATTCCATACAAGTGCACAGACAGCAAACCCTGGGCTATGACACCAGCAGAAATGAATTTTCAAAGGAAAAGCATCACCTGCACTGGCCATCCCTTTCACCCTGCTGTCTGTGCACTTGGATGGAATTCACATCCACTGCACTGCTCACTAGATGAATGGTGAACAGGGCCATGGAGCTTTCTATTTTCGCATCCAAGGGCAGCAGCGAAGAAGCAGAGGAGACCCAGGCAAGGAGAATCCAGGAGACCTATCTACTCTGAGACCTTCGAGGGGCTGGATGCCAGGACACAGTGCTGCTGATCAGCCAGATTCCACAGTATAGCATTAGAAGAGCAGGCAGCCGTTTTTTATGGAAGTTCCAGTAACTTTAATGCATTTTTCAGCACAGCATTACCTACTGCCTGCATATCTAGGTTACTGTGAATGTTGTTCTTGACTTACATGCATAGAAGTCAAAGACGACAGTCCCCTCCAAATATGCAACTGTAATGTAAGTTTGTAGTGTTCATTTTTTTTTGGAGGGTGCTAGTGGGTAACTTTAGAGTTCAGGGTGGGTGTGGGTTTTAGGGTGCCAGTGAGTAATTTTATGGTTCATGGTGGGTTACAAATTGGGGTGCCAGGGGTTAATTTTAGGGTTCTGAGCGGGTATGGGTTTTGGGGTTCCAGGGGGCAATTTTAGGGTTTAGGGTGGGTATGGGTTTTGGGGTGCCAGGGGTCATTTTAGGGTTCATCGTGGGTATATGTTTTGGTGTGCCAGGGGTCATTTTAGGGTTCAGGGCAGGTGTGGGTTTTGGGGTGTCAGGGGGCAATTTTAGGGTTCAGGGTGGGTATGGCTTATGGGGTGCCAGGGGGAATTTATGGTTCAGCATGGGTATGGGTTTTGGTGTGCCAGAGGGTAATTTTAGGGTGTGGGGTGGGTATGGGTTTTGGGGTGCCAGGGGGGGGGATACTTTTAGGGTTCAGGGTGGGTGTGGTTTTGGGGTGCATTGGATTAATTTTAGGGTTCAGCGTGGGTATGTGCTCTATAGTGCCTGGGGTAATTTTAGGGTTTAGGGCAGGTGTGGGTTTTGGGATGTCAGGGGGCTATTTTAGGGTTCAGGGTGGGTATGGGTTTTGGGGGGCAAGGGGGGAATTTATGGTTCAGCATGGGTATGGTTTCTGGGGTACCATGGGTAATTTAAGTTTCAGGGTGGTAATGGGTTTTAGGGTTTCAGGGGGTAATCTTAGGGTGTGGGGTGGGTATGGGTTTTGGGGTGCCGGGGGGGGGTAATTTTAGGGATCAAGATGGGTATGGGTTTTGGGGTGCCAGGGGTAATTTTAGGGTTCAGGGCGGGTATGGGTTTTAGGGTGTGAGGGGGTTAATTTTAGGGTTCAGCGTGGGTATGTGTTTTGGTGTGCCAGGGGTAATTTTAAGATTCAGGGTGAGTATGGGTTTTGGGGGGCAAGGGTGTAACTCTAGGGATCACTGCAGGTATGGGTTTTGGGGTGCCAGGGGTAATTTTAGGGTTCAGGGTGGGTATGGGTTTTGGGGTGCCAGGGGTAAATTTAGGGTTCAGGGTGGTAATGGGTTTTGGGGTGCCAGGGGGTAATTTTAGGGTGTGGGGTGGGTATGGATTTTGGGGTGCCAGGGGTAATTTTAGGGTTCAGGGCGGGTATGGGTTTTAGGGTGTGAGGGGGTTAATTTTAGGGTTCAGCATGGGTATGTGTTTTGGTGTGCCAGGGGTAATTTTAAGATTCAGGGTGAGTATGGGTTTTGGGGGGCAAGGGTGTAATTTTAGGGACCACTGCGGGTATGGGTTTTGGGGTGCCAGGGGTAATTTTAGGGTTCAGGGTGGGTATGGGTTTTGGGGTGCCAGGGGTAATTTAAGGGTTCAGGGCGGGTATGGGTTTTGGGGCTCCAGGGGGGTGATTTTAGGGTTCAGGGTGGTAATGGGTTTTGGGGTGCCAGGGGGTAATTTTAGGGTGTGGGGTGAGTATGGGGTTTGGGGTGCCAGGGGGGATAATTTTAGGGATCAGGATGGGTATGGGTTTTTGGGGTGCCAGGGGTAATTTTAGGGTTCAGGGTGGGTATGGGTTTTAAGATGTGAGGGGGCATTAACCGATCCTGATTATCTGCCATTTTAGCTCCGCCCCATTGATTAACATTAGCCACGCCCCTTCATTTGCCATGTTAGACCCCCCCCCGAAATTAAGACCTAGTTGCGCCCCTGAGCATAATGATCCATCCACCTAAGAAAATGTAGAGTGGACAATTGCACCCCGTGAGCTCGGTAATCCACGGTCAGCCGGCAGGGTCAGCTTCACGGCAATAAGAGGTTCTAGCTGTGCTTTAGGAGCTACTTGGGGTTGCCTGGTGAAGTTGAGGACCTTGGCACTAGAGTCCTGAAGCCTGCCTACTCGCAGGCAACTATAATGTCTACCCATGATCACGCTGCGGCTGGGGTATGCTAGAAAAAGGAGTACGAAAAAACCAAAAACCAAGAAGCTTTAACTTCAGAAAGAAAAAAATGAAAATCACGAAAAAACAGTTGCTTCGCGGAAAGAAATTACTCGGGAAGCCCACTACCTTGAAAAAGGCCTTCCTAGAAAAACCAAAATATACATGTTGCTTTTGTATCGGTGAACCTTTAACATGGATTTACAATCCAAACAGCAAGCTCCAAAGAGACAGTTGCATTTATCATACAAGTAAAAGCAAAGTCACGAAAAAAAATTTATTTTAATAATTGATGCAGGCATTCTGAATGCTTCTGCACAGACCATCAGCGGCGTGTAGACTGCATTAATACTGCTTAAACATTGGGACTTGTCAGTATGGCTAACTCGATTTCAGAAATGTTTGCTGTATCCGGCCCATAGAAACAGTAATAATGGCTGAATAAATATGTGCTACTACTTTATAATCACTCAACATTAATGAATATTTTATCTCCTCTTAAATCTTCATGTTTAATTTTAAAGGGTGAAATTAAGTCTCCTACCTGCAAAACGCCAATTATCAGTACATCAAATAATAACTTGGACATTATTCACGTTTCTGTTTAACTACGAGTTAAAAAAAAAAAACAAGGCGATCACTCTCCAGACACCCAATGATTATTTGATAGCACTGAGCGCCCCCATGTGGCTTAACCGTGTTCTGCGCATTTTAGAATGAAGCATCCGTGTTACGGCAAAAAAAGCTTTGCCTAGGTTCTGCAGCTCGCATAACAGAATGGCTTGGCCAATTTAGCCCAGTCACAGGGCCACCTCGAGCTTTAGGAAAGCTACGCACTACAAGTAACATTTAACTTTGCACTGCCGTCTAGGTACCCGTTATATTATATTCAAGAGCGGCTTGTATTTATTTTAATAAAAGGTTTTACTACATAGCAATCCTTTGTTTAAAACACTGGGATGCTTTGCAAGTCACAGCGGACGCAAGATGCAGAAGATAAGCACTGGTAAAGCCAACCGGTCTGGCGTGGGCTGCCAGCCTTTTGTCGATATTCGTTTGGTCATGGCTTTTCCTAAACTTTATTTAGGGGCTCCCTGTAATCTAAAAATAAAAAAAATAAAAACGGTGGCAAAAGGCAAAAATATGTTTTCGTCTCATAAATCACACATTGTCATCGTAGTCCCTGACACTGAAGGTAGCTAGCTACTTGGCCGTCACTCTCAGTGAATGAAGTAAGGCAACGGCTGAAACGCTCTGATCCCGGCCCCACGTTGTAGTGGTGTAGTGGGATTTAGTGAGCAGAACTGAAATATGATTGACACAATAGCCCGAAGGATGAAAAGGGCGGACTGAAAGCTTCTATACGTATATTATACATATAATGGTAAAGGCCAAAGACAGACGTAATAAAAACGACATAATAGACACTTAAAAAAAAGACACAAGGAGCGGATTCTGAATATAGGAAAAAATATTTTAAGCAGATTGGTAGATGTGAATTTTTAGTAACACATGTGCTAAATGTGAGTAAATAAAATGGACATATAAACCGAAAGGGCAATATATACAGGCTTCACATAAAACAAAGAATCTGTTGATGCTCACTGATCCTCCACCTAACAATGCTCATCTGTAATAAAATAATGCACAGAAGAGTGACTTCACACTTGGGGGAAAGGTGTGTGGCAGAAAAGATGAGCAAGGGTGAGATTTCTTTTCCTTTACCCCCACGCTCCCAACCCCACAGCACTAGGCCTGGGTGCAGCAGATGTATAGGTAGCCTGGGAACCAATGTGCCTAACAACACGACTCAGGGGGCCTTTTGTTAAGAAGCCAGAATCCCAGTGTCATGATTTAGTCAGATTTCTTATTTAATTTTGTTAAGGAGGAAGATTTGTTGCGTCCTTGCAAGCGCTCGGAGTTTAATTTGGTGGCGTGGTTATGACATTTTTTTTTTAATTCAGTTAATTCTGGGTCCAAATCATAACCTTATTCATAATCAATTTTAGAAATCCCTTTGCACTCAACCTTTTCCTCAACTGCCCCTGAGCACTCCTTCCACCATCCCTATGTAGGGTGTGGCAAGCTTTATAACGGAGTTCCACTTAAGAAATAAGCCGCTTTATTCTTTACTCCCTGGTTAATACTCAACTTTGCAGTTCTAATTCAACCATTGCAGAGGCAAACTCGCTAACCTGGGTGGAATCTTGTCCATGTCAAAGGTGGTCAGCACTTTGGTACGTGGTTTATGATCGGTGCGCATCACAAACAAGATCCCTCACAACACATATGGGCGAAATTATCAAGTTCCCAAACACACGCTAACATTTTCCTCTCAATAGTGGAAAACGTCTCTTCAGGTGGAGTGAGGGAACGGGATGCAAAAGAAGTAGTGATTTCACATAATCTCTGTCCCTCAGACAAACAGCACGAGTACCATCCCACTGGCATCTGTGGTCATAATAGCTACATGCTGTGGGTGAAAACATTGTAGGGGAATGGTATCGCAAATATTTTTTCATGGTGTTTAAACAGCCTTGATGAATATCTTTCAAATCAAAAGTTTACATTTTTTTACAACAACTGTCTAATTTCAAATGTCTTGGTTGCAAAATCTTTAACAAACTTCTAATACGATTCTTTAAGGCATAAAAAAGATCTAATATCTTTTGATCGTGGGGAGGGAGCATCAAGAATGACCTCTACGAATTCAGTCTTAGGAAAGATGTCTTTCTCGCTCATTCCATGTCCTAGAAAAGTTATTGAATCAAAGCAAATTTACTGTTTTTGAATTCAACAGTAAGACTCGTCACAGAGTATGTTCAGGACATTCTTAAGTCTAAAATCATGTTCATCCTTACTTCTGCCCATGACTAGGATATCTTCCTGAAAATAAAAAACACGCCCTCTTGGCTCTTGAACCTATATATCAACCGCTGAAATACAGTATCAGCAAATACAAAACCAAAAGGCATGCAAGTAAACTGGAAGCAACCATATGGCATAATAAATGCAGTAAGGTGTTTACTCTCCAGATGGAATGGAATTTGATGGTAGGCTGCCGTTAAGTCTTAAGTAGTGAATCATGCTGACCATTTCATTAATGTTGGGTAGTGGAAATTTGTCAACTCAATATTAGAGTTCAGGTCATGGAGGTCAATGCATAACCCGACCTTACCATTGTCCTTTTGTGCTACGAACAAAGCAGCTTACCATTCAAAGGTCTGAACACTTTCAAATATACCCAATTCACTCAACTTACCAAATTCCTGCTTGACTTCATCCCTGATACTTAAGGAATGTTCCTCACTTCATGCGTAACACATACTAATTTATCCTTCAAAACTATTCTGCGTTAGAGTCCCTGTATCCTCCCAGTTTAACTGAAAAGACTTCTGGAAACTATACACACAATGATTGTGAAAATTCTGTTGCCGAATCTGCAAGTAAAACCTGGTCTTCACTATTAAAAATTGTGAGAATTTGGAAGTGAAAGTTAAGAAATCTTTGTGGGCATACTGTAATTCGTCCACTGTGACTGGCCTTTGTCCATGTACGTTTTTGAGCGGAAGACCGCTTTGTACTAGAGACAACCAGACTTGGTTGAAGAATTGCACATTAAACAATTAATCTTTAGTGAAAGTAAAAGATAACATTCAAAGTCACAGCTCCGTTACAAGGCATACTATAATGCAAAACATTTTTTTTATATATATATTTTTATTGCAGAGTTATAGACAAAACATCGAAATTGGTCAACCTTCACAGTCATGACATCATATAGCACCTCTGCGTCAATAAGTTTGCACACAGCCATTTAGCCCACATCCCGGAGGCAGGGCGGCATATCATCACGTTCAAACAGAGTACACAGTGGCCATTTCAGGGAAATGTCAGGTCAACAGCATAATATAGTATCCGCTTTTATACCCACCAAACTCCCTCCCTCAAGTCATCACTAAGTGTAGTCAGCTATCCCTTATGGGCGACGCCGGTATCACCAGTGCCCGCTGTGTCAGGCCTACATAATCGCCTTCCCACAGTGGCGGATCCTGAGAACTATCAATAAACGCCTGACATGTACCCAATGTACGTGACCGGAAGGTCCCTGTCTGTCAGTCCCAACCACAGGACCTTACTGCTGGCGCCCCCCCCCCCCCCCCTACAGCGATTCACTAGTACGTTCCCTCCACCCCTCCCACCCCCCAACTTCTGCTGACGTGGGTGGCAACTGTGGGTCTCGGCACAAGAGTTCGTTACTAATCGGGTATGTGAATTTGTGCCTTTAGGCCTCGTGGAACTCCACTCCCTTATCACCCCTACTCTTCATCCTCTGTCATGTAGTCTTTCAAAGCCTGTACTATCGTGTCCCAGGCCCTCGCCGTCTCTAAGCTCGTATCGTTACCCGTCCAGACAGCCTGTCGCATTCTAATCACACTTTCACACCTGGACCATTTCAACAGCTCATTCATCCATCTCCGAACCGATGGGCCCTCCTTGGATTTCCAGTGCCAGGTTATCTCTCTCTGGGCCAGAATGAGTCCCAGGTCAATAAATTTGCTCGTGACTTTCGTTCTAGCCGTGTGAGGGAACCAAAGCAGCAGGCAGGCCGCCATGTCGAACTCCACCTCCCGGTCAGTAACCACATTCAGAAGCTCTCCAACAGCGGGCCAGTATGCCCCCAACTTCGGGCAACCCCATAATAAATGATCGAATTCAACCTCAGGCGCTAAGCATCTCGGGCACACCGCATCTTGCACTCAGAAGTACCGTTTGATCTTCCCCGGGGTCAAATAAGCCCTATGCAGTACGAAGAAATGCACCTGCTGGAAGCGGGCATTCCTGGAACCGGTCCACGTCCGTTCCAAAATATGGCCCCCAGACCGTGTCTGGTATGGATTTGCCTATGCTTTCCTCCCATTTTGCCTTCAGCGTTGCTAGCGGTTCTAGGCCCTCTCGGAGCATCCGGGAGTGGAGGCAGGTCACTGCCTTGATTGTTCCCGCCGCCATCACCACATATTGGCAGGCCATGGTCGTGTCCGGTTCCGTCAACCCTTTTTTCCAGTGCTTTTGCATCGCTGCGACCACCGCTGCATGCAAGAGGTAGCTCCCATCCGGGAGACCAAATTGGTCTTGCAATGTCCTAAAGGGGACCAGCGTCCCATCAAGATATAAATCCCCCACCATCTGTAAGCCCAGCTCTTCCCATGCCAGCAATGGGGACCAGTCACCCCCGTGCGGCAGCGCCGTTAACATCCCTAAAGGGATCTCTGGTGCGTATGGCCGTGCCACCTTCGCCCTTTTCAGGCTCCTGTGCCAGCATAATCGAAGGGTCCTCTCCTCTGTAGTCAGACCTCTCAATTCTGGTTTCTGTTGCATAACAATGTACGATAAGATGTGTCGCTGGATACCGGTCCCCCGTGTATTGTCTGGGCCTCTAAATTCCTTAGCAATGCTTTGCGTCAAGACTTGTAACTGAGCCGCTAGGTAATATAGTTCGAAATCGGGGACTGCCATCCCTCCCTCAAGTTTGGGTCGCGTCAGAGTATCCAATGCAACCCTACGCCGTCCAAGCCCCCAGAGGAAATCGATAATCATCGTCCTCAATTCCTTGAAGATCTGCTGTGGAATCCATATCGGGAGGGTGCGGAAGTAATAGAGCAACCTTGGCAGTGCCACCATCTTCAACAGTGCTACCCGGCCTAGCACCGATGGAGGGAGGGAGGCCCAGAAAGACATACATCCCCTTAGGGCCCTTATGCAGCGTCCTACATTGCCTTCCAGCAGGTTCGCGGCATCATGGTAAATGCGAACTCCCAGGTAGGTAAAGCACGTACCCTCCCAGACCACATCCACCGTAAGAGGGGGACAAGGCGTGTCCGCCCGCAGTGGATAAACACAAGTCTTATTCCAGTTTACATTGAGACCTGACAGCCTACCAAAGCTTGATAACAACTCCACAGCACCTCCCAGCGCCCCTTCCGTGTCTGCCAGGTACAATAACAGATCATCTGCGTACAGCGAGATATGATGGGTGTCCCCACCGTACTCAATCCCATTGTACCAAGTCCCTGCTCTTGCCTGCACCGCCAGTGGCTCCATTGCCAATGCAAATAGCAGGGGAGAGAGCGAGCAACCCTGCCTCGTCCCTCTGTTCACCGGGTATTCGGAGGATATAACAGACCCCAATCGCACCCTGGCAGTAGCCGAGGAGTAGAGAACCCTCGTCCATCGCCTGAAGCAGTCTCCCAGGCCGAACTTCTTTAGCACCTTGTCGAGGTATAGCCATTCAAGGCTATCGAAGGCTTTCTCGATGTCTACCGATAGGACTGCTGGTCTTTGAGCCGAAGTCCATGCTCCGTCCAACAGGCGGACCAGGCGACGAATGTTTATGGAGGTGTTCCGGGTAGGTATAAACCCGGCCTGGTCCCCGTGAATTAACATGGTCATGTGCGGTAGTAATCTCGTGGCCAAAATACGACGCAGAATCTTATAATCCACTGTCAGCATAGACAGGGGTCTATACGACGCCACATCCGAGGCCTCCCTACCAGGTTTCAGCAGTGGTATCCCCAGGGCTTCCCTCATCGACTGGGGCAGACGCCCGAGCGACAAGGCCTCAGAGTACACCGCTAGTAGCCTGGGCGCCAGAGTATCGACATATTTCACATAAAATTCAATCGGGAAGCCATCTACCCCAGGTGTCTTATTCTTGGCCATCTGCCTGATGGCCACCCGAATCTCCGACATCGTTATCGGGCCACCCAAGGCCTTCGCGGTTTCATCGTCCCGCCGTGGGAGATGGACAGCCTCCAAGCAGTCGCCTATCGCAGGGCCCGTTACCTCAAGCCGACTCGCATACAGACTCGTATAATACGACTGGAAGCGCCGTAAAATCGCCTCCTGAGAATAGACCATTACCCCCGTCTCCGCCTTAATGCTCATAACCGGGCTACCTCTAGGTTCTGGATTAGCAAGTTTAGCAAGCAGTGTGCCCACCTTATCCCTTTCCGCATGCACCTTGGTGATATAGAGCTTGTAATCGTAGCACCGCAGACGTTCTGTCTCTGTTGCAACCATTTCCCCCGCCTCCATCAGTCTCTCCTGCAAGCCAGGTCGCTCAGGGCTACGCTGCTCCAGATCTCTCAACACACGTTCCGCCTTCTCCAGGTCAGCCAGAACCATCGTCCTTTCATTCGAAAATCTGCCCATACATACACCTCTCACCACCACCTTCATCGCATCCCATTCTATCGATCTCGTGGCCGCTGTCCCTACATTCTCAGCAAAGGAGTTCTCGATACCCTGGAGGACCTTATCACTGAACACCGGGTCCTCCAGCGTGTCAGGCCGTAGCCTCCACGTCGGAACCGCTGACCTAACCTTCTGCCACTTAATCGTCACCAGTAAGGGATTATGATCTGAAATGGTTCTGGTTAGGTACTCCGTGTGGGTTATCATGGCAGGGAAGGGGCCACTACAGAGGATGGAATCTATCCTAACATGTAATGCATGCAGTGCCGAAAAGAAAGAATAGTCCCTAAAGTCCGGGTGTTGCTCCCTCCACACATCAATCAGGCCCCACCTTTCTTGCCAGTCTCGTCTATATGAGGCTAACCTACGCACTGGGGAGTCGACCAATGGAGGATGCGACCTATCCAATAAGACATCAGTGATCGAGTTAAAGTCGCCTCCCAGTATTATAGGGCCCGCCAGAAAGTGAGCTAGCGATCCCGTCAAGCCATCAAAAAATCGAGCCTGGTCAGTGTTTGGGGCATACACACTACACAAGACCACATCACGGCCATACAGCCTCCTCTCCACCACCACAAACCGACCCTCAGGGTCTACCACCTGGTTCAGGGCCTGGAATGGGATCCCCGCTCTCACCCATATCAGCACTCCCCTGGCAAACGCCGAGTACGTGGTACCAAACACCTGACCATGCCACCTCTTCTGCAACGCAGTACATTCCTGCTTGGTTAAATGGGTTTCCTGTAACAGTGCAATTTGGATGCCTCGCCTCACCAGATGGGCGTGCACCTTGTATCTCCTTGACATTGTTCGGAGTCCACGGACATTCCATGTGAGGCATTTCAAATCAGGTAACGTCCCCATTGCAGCCATCACCCAACCACCTCCTCAGTGTCAATCGGCCACCAACATCATCGCAGTAGAACCCCCCACTTATAACACCCCAAAAAACTCCCCAAACCCCACTCCCCAGAACAGGACCTAACAACATGTCATCAGCCCCCATACAAACTCGTAACACAACACACAGTTCACTACTCTGTAGTCGTCACTACAGAAGGCCTTAAGGGCAGCGGGAGGGTGAGTCAGAGCCAACCGGGGGCAGGCAGGGTCCCCGCCCCGAGCCCTTGATCCCATACGACACTGCAACACAATACCTGCTGGTGCACAGAGCACCAGGGCATCCTGCTCCAACAGGAGTATCTGCTACTGGGCCCCGCTCAGAGTGTCATTCGTTAAATAGTCCATCCGCCGTCTGTGGGGTGACCGCCGGTCAGCCAGAGCTATCCACTTCTGAAACTTCTCCTCCAGATTTTCTTCCGTCCTCATCAGATTCCGAGCCCACCGACAGCCTGTCAGGTTGTGAGCCCGTAATGGACGCCGTCGCGGCCAACGCCCCTTTCCTGTCCGCCGCCATCTGGTCGTCCTGCAGCGCCCTCTTGAGTTTATTCCGGTTGCGGATGCGTTTCGACTTTCGCATCTGGATCAGTTTCTGTCTCTCCCGTTCACCTTTATTCCTGCGATCTGTACCGGCACGATACAGCTCAAGCCAAGACCATGCCTTGTCAGGGGTTTGAAAAAATTGGGTCTTGCCATCTATAATCACCCGCAGTTTGGCCGGAAAAAGCAAGGAATACTGTATGCCCTCCTCCCTCAGTTATTTTTTCACGGACAGATAGGAGGCCCTGCGCTTCTGGACCTCTTGTGTGTAATCAGGGAAGACCGTGACTGAGCTGTTGTCCACCTGAAAGGGGCCCACCGAGCGTGCCCTCTGAATCAGTAGGTCCCGGTCCTTGAAATGCAATAGCCTAACCACCATAGGCCTGGGAGGGCGGCCCTGCATAGGCGGGCGGGCCGGGACCCGGTGTGCCCGCTTCAGGAAGAAGAAGGGGGACAGACCCTCCGGGGCCACGGCCGTTTTAAACCAGTTCTCCATGTAGGCCACTGCGTCATCCCCCTCCACTTTTTCCGGAAGGCCCACCACCCTCACGGTATTCCGCCTATTGCGGCTTTCGGAGTCCTCTGCACGTTTCTCCAGCGCCGCCAATCGACCAAGGATATCAGACAGTTTATGTTCTGCGGTCACCACCGCTGGTTTGAGCTCCTGGAGCAGTAACTCATTGTCTCTCACTCTGTCAGTAAGTTTAGCATGGTCCGCCCTCAAGAGACCCAGTCCTGTGGCGACCTGCGCTATATCCGTATGCAGGGACTCCTTGGTCGCGTTTATTGCCTCCAGTATCCCATCCAGCTGCATATTCAGCCTCCGCTCCTGTGCCGAGCCTTCCGGGTCAGCATGGGTCTCGCCATCCGCGTCCGGTACATTCGCCTGGTTCAGTGTCATTCCACCACCTTCAGCGGCCATCTTGTTCCCCGTGAGCGCCATGACCATTCGCCTCTAGGGGGCGGTCCAGCTCTCACACCCCTCTGCTGAGCAAGGGTGGGCCCCGGATCTTCCTCGTAGCCCAATAGGATCAGCGGTTTCCCCAAGAAATGATCTCCAATCCCAGGCGCCAAGTCACCCGCAGCTCGTGGGCTCACTCCCGTGCTCAAAATGGCCACTCACTCACCGTCAGACCCTGCTGCGGGCAGGCAGCGTCCACACCCAGCACGACACCAGAAAGCACCTGGGGCCTCACCCTACATAGTCTCTCGTTGCCCCCAGTGCGGTTATATCATGTCCTCAGGCAGCGTTGAGGAAGGCCCAATCCAAAGGTGCAGAGCTGCCAAGTGCGTGCTCCAGGACCTACAGGGAAACGTTATGCGGGCCGGGCTCGTAGTCTGCAGGGGGTTGTTGCACTTTAGTGGCCGGCGCTCCGTGTCCCAGCGTCGTCTTCTCCTATCTCAGCCACCACCCGCGTGATCATGCTGTGCCAGCGCGCCGCAGCCCGTAGCGAACCTCCAGCTGCTCCGGCTAATCTATTGAGTCTGTCCTGGACTATTCCTCATGCAGCCCAGTGATCGCCTCCGTGGGCCGTCGCCTCGTACAGGGAGCGGCGTCTAGCCGGGGCACCCGGTCCGGGCGGCAATCTTGCATGGGATCTGGCGCAGGATCCACCAGTCCGCAGTCCGGACCCGTCTCCGGTATGCCCCCACTCTCCGGAACCCCACTGTGCGGCGCCGCTAGGCTCTTAGCGGCCGCAGGTCATAGGCGGGGAGCGATGACTTCCTCACTCGGCCGCCATCAACGGTGACGGGTGAGTGACGCCCAAACTGCAAAACGGCAATGTAGCAGCCAGGGCTCTGCACCGCCACTCCAGCTGAGAAGCCACTTGCTGCAGCAGCCGCACTCCGTCCGCTCCCTCAGGCTCCGGTCCGCACTATGCCCCAGCTGCGGCCCATCGCATCTCAGAATTCAACCTCCGTAGTTCGGGGTCGCCGCCATCTTGCTGTGCTCTACGCAGTTCCTCCGAGCACCGAGATCGAGTCTCAGCGCACTTCTTGGCCTCGCGCTGGTCCGTAACAATGCTCGTCCGCTACCCCGGTGCTCCGCACAGGATGCCTGCGCTACAAACAGCGCGCGTGTGGGGATTTACAGGATAAGATGCGGGATCGGGCACGGAGCTGCAGGCTCACGCCGCCATCCCGATCGGCGTCCAAACCACGCCCCATACTATAATGTAAAACATGGTGTGAGAGTGGTCATCAAGGGTAAGTGGGTCGAAGTGGAGGTACAGAGGAAGAAAGTGAAAGGTAGCTGTGTGTTCAAGGGCCCATTCTGAGTAGTTGACTGTTCAACAATTTAGCCCTGCTGAACAACGGAAAAGTGTGACATCTTGGTGAGATGTAGTGATTATCATAGTATTGTTAAGTCTGTGATTGATGGTTAAAATGAATGCTGTAGGAGTGGTGGTGGAAGTTGGCTCTTGGATCAAGATTTTGCTGAATCAAAGATAACCACTAACTTAAGGGTGAGTAAAGTGTGAGATAGCAGCGCAAAGTTTTAACAGTATGTCAGATTCTTTAGTTCCTAGTGTTTCAAAAGAAAGTGTCATAAGGAAGAAGGGAGAGGGAGGAGTCACTAAGTCTGTAAGGAGAGTGCAAGCCCCTGACAAGTACACAGACTTAGTAGTTAGAACTGTGAATCTTTGCTAAAGTTGATTGCATGTTATTTTGTACCTAGTTTCATGTTTCTTGCTCAAGGATGGGTTGAGTACTGTTTTAATACCAATGCGTTATAGTTTTTCTATTCAACATGTATGCATTATTTATTTTTGTTGGTTGTTATTTTGAGTAGGAAGATATGTAGTGTCATTAGATGCAGTCTATGTGTCATGGGGTTCCATGGTTATGTCATGGGATGCCATAACTAATGGCGTAGTGTGTAGGTACGATAGGCTCTGTTGTATCTGAGAAGGTTGGGAGGATTGCAGGGTCAAATAAAGCTGCACTTGCAACTTACATTTGCTAGATTTATCTTAATAACGCAATACACTTGAGGAACTCTTCAGTGGATGCAGGAATACACCTGCAGAAGAAACAATGGAGAATGGGGTTCCCGAGAATGGAGAGAGGCTCACAAAAGGCAAGTATTTAGTACTGAGCTCCATCCCTGAACTCATAATTGAATAATTACAGAGGACGGCACAGAGGACGGATGAGTGGAGGCTAAGATACAGGTTTTGGAAAGTAGACTGCTGTGATTACTAATGAGATGCAGAAAGGTCCTCCTTTAAAGATAATGCTACGTAGGCCATTTTAAAGTTGGAGTCGAAGCTGGAAGAGGTGGATAATGTGCATACGGGAGCAACTTCAGAGTGATGAGTGTACCCACAATGATACTGAAAGACCCTTTTCCATAACTGGACGAAAGCTGTTTTGGACAACTCACTGGGAACACACTGGAGAAAGATGCTACCTTATTTGTCAGGAAGTCTATGGGCCGCCTGCGAGATGTGGAAGAAGTGTGTCCAGTGGCGAAGGAACAGTGATGGCAGAGAGCCAGTTCCAGGAGTGGCAATATTAGATCATGTGATTGGCCAACCAGAGAAAGGTGGTGATGGGCAGAGAAGCAAGACTGTTGTTCTTTCCAGCTACAAGTGCAAAACACCATGTCACGTAAGAGAGAATTACTAGAAATTCAAAAGTTTATGGTGCAGAGAATTTTACTGTTGGCATGGGGTTTCCAACACATCTGAGTAAGGAAGACTTGAAAACTTTTCTGGATCTTCCAGAACATGATCTGGAAATAGGCTTTTTAGACCCCCTGATACTAATAACTTTGTCAATGTGCCAACTCGAGTCAGGAAGGCAACTGGATTGCAAACACCATGCAATCCACTGAACACTATTTGAATGAGATGCATTTTAGGTAACAATTAATTCAGGAGATGCGATTTATGAGAAGATTCAAATATTTTAAAAGATTGAGGGCAGAAGAAATAATGCTTGGGATCATGCTTACTCGTTTTGAGAGTGTTTGAAAACCACTGTCAATAACCTTAAATGCAGTTTGCATTATTTGCTTATCAGTTTCCCTGATTCTTTCTGCAGATTCTCTTCAAGAATATGCTTGATCGCCTTAAACAATGGAATATATCAAGGTCGGTATAGTTAGTTTATTTTGCATGGGGCATGGACCAAGGAGCAAATCACTCTAATCCATATATTCCCGTAGTTTCACATATAATCTTTCACAGCACCAAATATAGACTGGAATGTTAATTATCCTTGGCATAGTTTGCCAACACTGTACATGGTTCTAGTAATTGAGGAACATATGTTATATCGATGTTCAGGTCTGTTTGCTAACAGACCAGCAGCTTTGGAAAGTAACCTATTCATACTCACAATAGAATCTATTGGCCATAGGGCTATTCCATTTCAGTTGAACACCGTTAATTTATATGTGATATTCTGCATCATTTCACACAATTCACCATCAGTGATGTTATTTCCATATCCAGCCTGAAAAATGTGTCAGAATAATTTTTGTAATGTATGGAGTCTTTACATTTCTCACATATGCAAAGTTCATGCATGTGTTCTGCTGAATTGTTTTGTTTATAAATATAATTTTCCTGGGAATACATTATCTATACCTTTAACCTCTCAAAACATGGTTCCACATACAGATTTTTCATTTATATTTTCATTCTAATATGCGAAACCTTGGAAAACAAGTGAATCAATGAACTGTAGAATAAATACATTTGTGATGGGTGATCAGTTATTCTTCAGTTTCTCTGGTTCTTAATAATAATATAAGGTTGCTAGGTCAGACCAGTTAAAATAAGGGAATCTTTTCTGGAAACTTCAAGGACTATTTACGGGTGGGCCGGACAAAGCTCCCACTGTGTGTAAATATATATTTCTTGGGGCTTTTAGATCTATGAATGTAATGGTGTCCATAATGATGAAAGCCAAACAGCTTCTGATGATGTTCTGCATTTAAATATGTATCTTCACTGTCTAAGGAGGCACAGGAGCCTAGGCCTACATTAGCCCTTACGTCCCATGAATTTACAAACAGGGGCATAAACTACAATATCATTTAGGGCTATTTTTAAAACATAAGGTATTTGAATCATTACTGTCAAACCCATGAACTAATAAACTCTTTCCTAAACAACACTGTCCAACCCAGGATACACAGTGATGTTCACAGCATTATATTCATGATAATTCCGCCACACTGTGTGAGAAAAAGAATCAGTCTGAAATTCCTGAATCACAGGAAATGGTATTGTTTTATCAGGAAGATATTTCGAATGTACCAAAGGTAGAATTATGACCAACATTGTTATCCAAATTAGAATTGGTAAGACTCCAGTGGAAATCCAGATGTATAACCATGGTGGGAAAAGGCATCTGTTGCAGAGCCAAATGCAAGCAAGAAGTCACCTGTAGCGTGGCCTGACTGGAGAAGGGATTATTATTTTGCATTTTTCAAAATCTGTATCATAGTAATTTTTGTATACCAATTTCTTGCAGTGGTATAATTTTAATTAATGTGAGTTGTGCTGGTGGTCCATAAACTAATCTTGCGGGGGTTGCAACTGTCAATATTGCAGCATCACGTTGGCTCGCTGAAACTCGCACTTGGTGTAAAGCTGCAGACACAGCACGGTCATCAGGACACTGAATGGGGCTGAAGATTTCAGCATGGCTCTACTCATCTACTGAACAGAGTGGTACACATATTGCGTGTTTGTGTGATCAATCAACATCTTTCTATTCTTTTTTGCACCACAAAGTGGTCGCAAAATTACTATTGGAGTGTCTTCAACCCCAAGAACTGGAATACGTGATCGGTAAAACAGGCAAAAGACTTGCTTTTCAGGGATTTTCCCCTGAACTAGCTCTCTCACTTTGGGGAGCCACCTGTCAGCAACGTTTAGAAATGTTATCTTTATTGATGGCAGAGTCGGAATTGTTCTTGTTGGATAATTTAGTTCTAGTTTCTTGAACAGTCTGTAATAGAATCGAGCGGGAAACAGAATAAAGTGCTTTAAACTTTGCCACTTTTAGAGCGCCCATACTCTGAGGAGTAATTCATATGGGGTGTGACCAACTGATACTCGTCTAGGCAAAAGATAGATATAGTGTTCTTTGAACCTCGCTATAGCTATGCAGCCAGGTCCATCCTCTACCAATACCCTAGTGGTCAAAGCTTGTTTCAGCAACGTCAGCGTTTTGTACTACGCTGTTCAATTTCACGCGGAATAGGTGTGAAAACAGCTGCTGTGCCCCAAAATCAACACAGCATCGATAAATGTCTTAGCGGTAAGCGCAGGATGATTGTCTGAAAGGTATGAGCTGCTCCCATTGCTAGTAATCACTGCAACTCTTATGACTACTCGAGCAGAGTCCAACCCAATAAAATCTAAAGCACGAACCAATCATATATATAAATACTCACTGTGTTGGTCTTACAACAGTGTAATTTTTTGTTTGTTGACAAATATTGCATTGTGCAGATATTTTTTCACAAGCTTCAGTGAATATTGCTACCAGTATGGCTGCTGTAGCACTAAAGCCAGCATGACCATATGCTATTCTCTCATAAACTGCCCTAATAAGAATTAACTTAGCTTGCTCATTTGGGAATATGTCTAACTCCTACTCCAGGTATACAAACCATAGGAACAATATCTTTAGTGAGAGTGTAAGAGTACTTAAATGGAGAACCATCAGAAGGTTTTTACCTTTTCACAATGGTTTGTATTCAATCAATCTATCACCCGTGAGGGTCTCAGGGTGTGGGGGGAGCACCGCAATTCCATTCAGTCGAAGAGCGAGGTCTTAAGTGCCTTCCTGAAAGTGTTCATGGAGGGAGTGCGTCTGATGTCGATGGGGAGCTCGATCCAGGTCTTGGCTGCGATGTAGGATAAGGCTCTTACCCCTGTTCTGGCTCTGCGGATGTGCGGGGTTTCAGCAAGGTTGGCGGACTGGAGGTTTTGTTTGGGTACGTGGAAGGCGATTCTCTCATGAGATATTGTGGAGGCATTTGTAGGCGTTGGTGAGTATCTTGAATGTGACTCTTCTGGACAGGGAGCCAGTGAAGGTTTCTTAGGTGTTAGCTTATGTGCTCGTGTCTGTTCTGTATTGTATGGAGCCTGCGGAGTACAGACATGTGATACCGGCGTAGAGGGCAATTCCATAGTCCAGTCTGCTGGTTATGAGAGCGTGGGTAACTGTCTTCCTTGACTCAGGGGGGATCCATTTGAAGGTCTTTCAGAGGATGTGGAGGGTGGTGAAACAGCTGGATGGGACGGGGTTGACCTGCTTGTTCATGGAGATGGAGTGTATGATGCCGAGGTTTCTGGTGTGGTCCGTGTGGGTTGGGGGGCTGCTGAGTGCAGTGGGCCACCATGTGTTGTTCCATGCTGATGGGGTGGGTCCGAGTACTAGGTCTTCTGGCTTTTCTGAGTTGAGCTTTAGGCAGCTGTTGCTCATGCAGGATGCAACGTCCTGCATTCCTTTCAGGAAGTTGCGTTTGCTCGCGGTGGGGTCCTTGGTGAGGGTGAGGATGAGCTGGGTGTCTTCGGAGTAAGATACTATGCTGAGGCTGTGCTCTCGGACGATGGCGGCGAGGGGGGCCATGTAGATTTTGAAGAGGTTTGGGCTGAGTGATGATCCCTGGCGTACTCCGCAGTTGATTTCCGTGGGTTCGGAGAGGAAGGGGGGCAGTCTGATTCTTTGGCTTATACCTGTGAGGATCAAGCAGATCCAGTCTCGGGCAGTTTCGTGTATGCCGGAGTCGTGTAGTCTGGCAGCGAGAGTGCAGTGGGAGACAGTGTCAAAAGCTGCTGACATGTCGAGCAGGATCAGAGCTGCAGTGTGGCCTTGGTCAAAGAGAGTGCAGATGTTGTCTGTGGCGGCCAGCAGGGCGGTCTAGGTGCTGTGGTTGCTGCGGAAGGCAGATTGGGAGAGGTCGAGGATGGAGTGGTCTTCGATGAACTTTGTTAGATGTGCGTGGACAGTCTTCTCCCCGACTTTTGCCGTGAAGGGGAGGAGAGAGATGGGCAGGTAGTTTTTGAGGTCTGTGGGATATGCTGTGCTTTCTTAAGCAGGGGTCATACTTCGGAGTGTTTACAGTCGTCGGGGAAGGTGCCGGTCATGAAGGTGGCACTGATGGTGCGTCGTAATTCTGGTGCAATGGCGGCCCTGTGATAGATGTGCGGAGGGCATGGGTCCATGGGGTCCCCTCAAGGGGATACCTTTCGTAGTGGAGGAGGTCTCTTCAGTCGTGATCGGTGTCCAGCAGACGATGGTGGGCTGGCTGGTGTTGCTGGACGGAGGGGCGTTTGCAGAGCCCGGTGTTTGGTCATTGAAGTTGTCGTAGAGGTTCTTGATTTTCAGGTGGAAGTATGATCCGAGCTTGTCGCAGAGATCTTGGGAGTGGGTGATGTCCATGGTTTCGCTGGGGGGTTTGGCGAGTTGCTGGATGATGGTGAGGAGCTCCCTGGAAATGTTGGAGTTGGTGAAGATTTTGTAGTGGATGAAGGTCCTTTTTGTGGTTCTGATGTGTTTGTGGTATTCTGTCAAGTTGTATTTGCAGGTGGTGCGGTTTTCGGGAGTCTTGCTGTTTCGCCAGTTCTTCTGGAGGCACCCGCAGGTGCGTCTGGCTTCTTGGAGGTCGGTGGTGATCTAGGTGGCTTTCCTGTGGCGCAGTCTGTCAGAGTTGCGTAGCGGGCGAGCTTGTCTGCGCTGCTGGAGATCCAAGCGTGGAGTCCCTTCGCCTCGAAGCTGGCGTCGATTGTGGCAGTGGGGGTGTTGCGGTTGAGGGTTGGGTTGGGTTGAGCTGCTCCTCAGTAACCCTGCTCCAGTTTCTTCATGCAGGGCGCGGAGTCTGCTTGGGTGGCTTAGGTTTGTTGACCAAGAAGTGTACGCAGTGGTGGTCTGTCTATAGGGGAGGGGTGGTGTGGCTGAAGTGGGTTATGTTTCCCCCTGCGAAGATGGGGTCAAGGGTGTGTCCTGCCTTGTGGGTAGGAGTTGTTTCAGTCCAATGTTGTCGAGGAGAGTGGTGGAGTTGTGGTCGCTGGGTTTGTCAAGGTGAAAGTTCAGGTCTCCAATGAGTATGTAGTCCGTTGAGGCGATGGCGTGGGGTGCGAAGAGGTCGGTGATGGTGGAGGCAAAAAGGGCACTGGGGCTGGGGGTCGGGAGGCGAGGGTGCCGGGGAGTGTGGAGTTGGGGCTGGTCTGGACCTGGAAGTGTAGGTGTTTGGCGGGAGGAGAAGGCGCCGCTCGATGTAGAGAGGTGGAAAGTGTTTTTGTGCGCGATGGCGAGTCCTCCTCCCGGGTGGTTGGGACGGTCCTTCTTCTGGATCTTGTATCCGTCTGGGATGGCGATGTCGGGGGCGGTAGAGGCGTTTGTCCAGGTTTCCGTGAAGAAGGCGATGCCTGGTGAGTGGGTGTCAAGGAGGTTCCAGATCTCAATGGTGTGTCTGTGCATGGAGCGCACATTGAGGAGGATGCATTTCAGTGCGCCGGCAGTGCTGGCGGTCGGGGCGGTGATGGTGGTCTGGCGGCAGGAGAATTGGCCGTGGGTAGTTTTCGGCATGGCTACTGGCAGTTGTTTCTTCGTAGTGCGAGGAGGGAGGCTGAGTCGTAGCGGTGGATGGATGAAGATCCAGGGACCCTGGTGGTGGTCACGGGCAGACAGGCTTGCCAGCGGCGCGACTGCGCAGCGGCCGCCTTTAAGTAGGGGAGGGACGTGCAGCTAGGAGGGGGGGAACGGGAAATGGCAGGGGGAGGGGCCCACAGGGGCAGCAGCGGCGGGAAAAGCCGGGCACGGGTGGCAGGAAGACAAAACTGCAGGGCCCAACAAAAATAGCTACGAGTCAAAAACAGGGGGCAACAAGCAGCAAATTAAATAAAATGCACAACAAGGGGCAGACAGCAATGAATTACGTAAAATGGAACAACAGGAGACAGACAGGCAGCCAGTTACAGTATATGGCACAACAGGAGTACTGACCAGGCAGGAAACGGGCACAGCGCAGGAGTGAACAGACAGCGGCCTTGAACACCTAACAGGTGGAGGCGAAGAGAGTCAGCAGCGAGGCACGCACGATGGAGCTGCTGGGGAGAGAGCAGGGGAGATAGCAGGTCTGACTGCATCGATCATAGTTTTAGATTATGTTACAGCAGCTACCTTAAAGGTTTCCACCACTGTTTTTTCAGTTCCCTTTAGCATCAATTTCTTCACTTTTAGGGTAAATGGTGTGCTGAACATGGACCACAGAAAGCTTGTCCTGTTGAACAGCTACCAATCCCCAGCGCTATTTACTTTTTATTGATTTGAGTTTTGGGTATGTTGCCCATAAAAGCATTTCGCCTGTGGACCAACTGCCTCCACTGCTGGATGGGCATGTTGTGCAAGGGTCCCATAGTAGTTGACTGTAAAACATATTGTTGAGGTTGCTTATAAATGACCACTATCTGGATAAGCGAGTACCTTACTTTTAAAGTTGTCAGATTTGCAATGTCAGGATACGGTGTTTGCCAAGCCAATACAGATCAAGTAGGCCTGTTGTTGCTTAAAGGAATCCTGGTTATATTTTGAACTAAATGAGGCAATTGACCAGAAAACCATGCTTAATGTTCCAGGTAACTTAATGGGGCTTCTAAGTCGTTACAACATGGTTTATATTTGCCAGGATTGCAGAAGCTTTGTATGTTGCAACTGTCCCATATTTGGATCTACAGCATCTAACTCAAACAACGAGCTAAATATTTCAAAAGGATGTGTGACCTGCATTTACAACAAAAATAACCTTTTCAGGGAAACAGCTAAGGAGTGTTCTGCAACTGGTGCTCTGAAGTCTACCCCTACTGGAATAGGTTGTGTTATTATCAAATCGATTTAAAACACGAGACTCAAAATTGAAATCAAAACCAGGAATTACCTTTTATAAGTCAAGCACCTAACAAACCCACAGCAGGAAAGAATCACAAGTACCTATGTGAACTAAAGGAGTTGACTAATATTACAATGGCTGGCTCTGTTAACAGTAATAGCTTAGTAACTAGAGTGTGTAATCCAAAATTACTCAAAGTTCTAGAACAACAAGCAGTGCACAGGGTGTTAAACAATACGTTTCCTGGATCTTTCTGAGCACGAGCACAAAACTAAGAGCTTTGCCAATGTGCCAACCAGAGACAGAAATTTGTTTGGACTGCAACCCCCTTGCAAACCACTGAGCACTTTTGAGTGAGATATGTTTAAGGTAATGATCAACTTGTGGGTGATAATGCCAGTGGACTTTAGAGAGTAGTGAAAAAATACATAATCTATGTACTGTGAGCATAATGAACCGCAAAGGAAATATGGTGAAACATCTGTACTTATTACCTGCTTCCAAGGAGTTGGGAGTTAGAACCTACAGCACTACAAGCTACAACAGATGGTTAAAGGGTAAGTAACAATAACCACTGAAGCATGTACAGCTGTAGATCAACATACTATGCAAAGAAAATTCTCTTCTAACATGTGGCTAGTAAGTAGATGATGTAGATGTTCGAAACAAAGTCTCTTAGACAGTTTGGCTAAACAGAGCTTCCTGATGGGCTTAAATATAAATACTGTTGTGCTCAGTGAACATGTATGGCATTGACAATGTAGCAACCTTACGTATGTCTGTTAAAGGAATATTACCTAAGGAGGAAATAAAATATGCCAACTTTCGGGTAGAATGTGCCCCAAGGCACTGCCTGTAGTGCATTCCTAACCTCATATGTCAGTTCTATACACTTAACTACCCATTTGACTATGGCTTCTTTGGAAAATGTGTTTCCTAGGAAAGGGTATGCAAAAGTAACACAGCTGTTTAGTTTTTCTGATGGATTTCCTTCTGTAAATATAGTACAATCAAGCCCATGCCTCTGGGTGTAGGAAGAAAGTGGTCAGTTCAATTATCTGGTTTACATGGAAAAGAGAAACCACTTTTGGAAGAAAGTTTGGGATGGTCCTCAAAAGCCACTCTACTTTTGTGTACCTTGATAACGGAATGCCCAATGGTAATGCCAACTTCTCCTTAGTGAGGTAATAGCAACAAGAAAATAGACAAACACAAGTTTAGAGGCTCAAAAGGAGGCTCCATAAGTCTCGCCAGTACTGCATTCAGATTCCAGGTTGTAGCTGGTCGAGTTCCTGGAGAAACACTCTTAAGGCCCAGCTGGAAGGCCTCAACAGTAGATACTTTAAACAGAGACAGGTGTTCTTTGTTAGGCATGTAAGTTGCTACTGCGGCAAGATGTAAATTAAAATAGTAAGCCACCCTGCTGTATGGAGAAGCACCATGCAGCAAAGGATATCTTCAAATAATGCTTTAAGTGGCCATATCTGTCTTCTTAAGACAAAACCTATCCACTTTAAGGAACTGCAGGCTTGCTTGATGGGTTTGTTTGCCTCACAAAGAATTTGCATATCCTTTCCTGGGAGTTTAAGTTGACCAAACTTTAAGACCGCAGGTGCCAGCTTGGTAGGGTAATTTCCAAGAGGTTTGGATGTCCGAGCAGGCCCTGATGCTGAGTCAGAAGTCTGGTCCAATTAGTTTTTCAGGCAGATGGATTGAAATTTCCAGTAGCATGGAGTAAGTACCATGGTTGTCTACCCCAAGTTAGTTCGACCTGAATGAGGATCTCTGCCTTCTTTTCCTAACTACATATGGCATCAGACGAAGTGTAAAGAAAAGACCCCAGACCGTTTCATCCATAGTGCATTGGTCTTGGACTGTGAGAGTAGGTAGTAGGTATCGGGTGTTGAAGTTTTGTCATCTTTTGCATTTAACTGTGGAGAACTGATCAATTGTGAGGGTGCCCCATTTCTGGAAAGACACATTAAGTACTTTGGGATTTAGCTACCATTTGAGTTGCGCAAAGTCATTGTCCACCCCACAACTGCATGTGGTTGTTAATAAATAGCCCAATGTCAAACGTTTTCAGTTGATGCCAACAGCTGAGCTGGATGAGCCACCCCTCTTCTGCCCGGTTTTTGGATACAATACATGTGGCATGCTGGCCATCTTTACTCAAGAGCATTTAAAATGCTGTAACCACCAATTGTAATGCAGTCAGCTCCAGGTAGTTGATATGAAAACTTGTTGTTCTCGAGTCTCCTGAATAACCATGTGGTTGAGTTCTGCTCAATATGAGTGAAGCATACATGATAATGCTAACCTGTGGGTAGGGGCAAAGAATGACCAGCCCAAAAGTAAGTTCTTTTTCTACCATTTTAAGCAAAGCTTAACCTTGGGCCCTAGCTAACACTAGATATTACTATTAAATCTCTGCTTGAAACCATTGCCCCGCTAGACACTCTTATAGTGAGCACATATATAATCTTGTGTGAGATACAAATACTATGCATGAAACCTTCTTCCTAAACAGTATAATCACAATCTTCATAGTAATGTAACTGTTTGGAGGCATCTGCACCCTTGCAAGCGCAGCCTCTAGCCTTGCATCTGCTAAGCAGCCGCCTTTACCCGATGATCTGGTTCCCTGGCTATCCTGGAAGAACTGTGTAGCTGGTAACTATACCTTTGGGTAGGGTATAAGTCTTAGCACCTCCTCTTGCCTTCCGCTTTTGAAAGGCAGACCAGGGTGTTTGGGACTGTAGAGGGCCAACCATCTTTGCAGTCTCATGCTTTCTTAGTTTTCTCAAGCATACAGTTGAGTTGAGACCGAAACAGATGCTCACCAAGGGACGCTAATGAGCTGCTGTTGAACCTCCAGCCTGAACACACACACTCTGAGCCATGCAAGGCATCACAGTAGGATGCTGGTATTCAGGAGGTAAGGTCAAGAAAATCGAGGTGCACCAAATATTGGTGCTGGAAGTTATTTTCACGTCTGCAACCACTTCTTTTTCCTGCCTGCAATATGCCTCGAAGAGGTGCCCGCCCATCTCCTCCACTACTTCCTAGTGATAGCAGTCATATCAGCCGATGTCAAACCCCTCCTTAAGAAGTCCTCTGCAACTCCCGATGGATCTCAAGAATTTCAGGCCCATCTCACTACTACCTTTCGCCACCAAAGTCATTGAGAAAGCCATCAATACACAGCTAGCAAACTTCATAGAAACCAACAACATCCCAGACACCTCTCAATCCCGCATCCGCAATAACCACAGCACCGAGACTGCCCTCCTAGCCGCCACCGAGGACAACCGCGCCCTCCTCGACCAAGGGCACACAGCACCGCTCATTCTCTTGGAACTTTCAGCAGCCTTCGTCATAGTCTCTCATCGCACACTAGCCACCAGACTCCACAACGCCAGCATCCATGGAACAGCCCTAGACTGAATTTGATCTTTCCTCTCAGGCAGAACACATAGAATAAGACTCCCGTCCTCTACGAACCAAGAGAGATCAGATGCGGAGTACCCCAGGGATAATCCGTCAGCCCCATGCTCTCCAACGTCTAAATGACCCCCCTCGCAACCATCGTCATAAAACACAGACTCAACATAGTCTCATATGCAAACGACACCCAGCTCATCCTCTCCCTCACAAAGGAACCCAACATCACCAGGTGCAGTTTCCCAAGAAGGGATGAAAGATGTTGCAACCTGGATAAGCAGTTGCGGCCTGGAGCTCAACTCGGAGAAAAAAAGAAGTCTTCAACATCGGCTCCATCCACTCCGCAGGGGACAACACCTGGTGGCCCCCACCATCGGAAACCCACTCATCCCAACAGACCATGCACGCAACCATGGCATCATACTCTACTCTTCTCTCACCATGAACCGCCAGATCAACGCTGTGTCCTTTGCTTGCTTCAAAACCCTCTGCATTCTTCACAAAACCTTCAGGTGGATCCCCCCTTCCAGGCGGTGCCAGGAAGACTGTCACCCACACACTCATCACTAGCAGACTGGACTATGGAATCGCCCTCTATGCAGGAATAAACAAAAAACTCCTTCGCAAACTCCAAACCATCCAGAATGGCACAGCCAGACATTCTCAACGTCCCACATCATGAACACATCACCCAACAGATCCGCGCACTCCACTGGCTCCCCATTGAAAGAAGGATAACCTTCAAACTGCTCACTCACGCCTACAAAGTCCTCCATAACACCGGATCCCACTACCTTAACGAAGGAATCTCCTTCAACGCCCCAAGAAATACCTCTGCTCTGCCGACCTCGCCCTCGCATTGGACTCCCGCATCCACAGGGCCAGAGCAGGTGGCAGATCCTTCTCCTACCTGGCGGCCAAGACCTGGAAAAAACTACCCCCTCTTCATCCGACAAAGCCCGAAACTGCACCAATTCAGGAGGGGCCTCAATACCTGGCTCTCCGAATGATCTACAGAGCTGCTTGCATGCCTCCTCGCCTTGAGAACCTCACAGGGGAGTGGTGCGCTTTAAATTGATTGATCTAGAGAGCTAAGTGGCTGCTCCAACAGCCATTTGCTTCTTTGCTGTGTCAATCGTTTTGCTCTCCTTTTCTGGAGGAGGCACATTACATGTTGCCTGGGATGAGGCCCTTTTACTGGCTGTGTGCACCACCAAGGAGTCTGGTAAGAGTGTCCCTGATGTATGCTGGTATATGGAGTTGTCTGGGGCAGCCATTGCATTCTTCTCCACCATTGGTGTTAGAAATTGGGTTTTTGGTTAAGGGGGTGAACCCTCACAAGCAACAACCCCAATCCCTGTGAGGGTGAAACACAAAAAAATCACTAAATGAACCTGTGCTTTTCTGGTAGATTGGCATAAAAGCAGTCAGGTTTAACTTGGAGGCAATATGTAAAGTATTTATGCAGCAATTAAACAGTGAGAAAGTGAGGGCAAAACACAAGCAAAATCCCATACCAATTTACAAAAATATAGTACAATTTTATCAATTATTTGACAACAAAAACTCAATCAGTAGAACCGCAAGTATTAAAGTTGTTAGTAAAAACGACGGCTTAAAAGATCAAAACGCCAATCACGGACATCTCGTTACGCGACACAGGGGCAAAGTCGAAGGTTATGGCCAACCGTGATGGAGGGCAGTCGGGATACACGAGATGGATTGGGCCGGATCTCGGCTTACCTTTGGGCTTAGAAGAACTTTTGAGGAAAAGTGTCAGAGAAGGTAAAGTTCAGCAGAGCAAGGCAGCTGGTTGTGTCCGAGGCGGAGGAGGCCTCGCGGAGCCACTGGATGAAGTTGTGGTGAAGATTTCTACAGTTAAACGTAGTCTCTTTTTAGGAGGTCGAAAATCTCAAGCAGGATGAAGCTGCAGGCTGTTGCAGAGGCGAGCGCCACGAGGCCGAATACCCCTTCAGACAGGAGTCGCTGAACAGGATTTTCTGTAGTGAAGAATGTAGTGGGAATTACAGTGAAGTCAGGCCCAAAGGTGCTGCACCTTGGGCAGATGGGTGAGCAGGTAAGTCCCAGGCTCCTCTCTATTCTCAGAGCACTTTTTGGCAGAACATTTTCCAAGTCTCAAGTTTTTTCGGCAATCTGGGATTTTAGGCTGTTTAGGCACCCTTAGCACCAGTTTCAAGGGCCCAGGAATGGGTGGGCACCACCAAGAGGGCAGCACTCTTTTAGACAGGGTCTGGGTGCAGGGCTCAAGTTGTTGGAGATCTTTAGGTCCCTGTAGCTCAGAACAGGAGGCCAGTCAACTAGCCCTTGGAGCCACTCTGGTACGCTTAGGTGCAAACAGCAAGGCCTTCCTCTAAGGGTTCAAGGCAGGATTCCAGCAGCAGGGCAGTCCTTTGGACTTTCCTCTGCAGGTCCGGGAGTGAACCGAAGAGTGGGCCTGAGGATCCGATTTTTATACCTGGTGACAGCTTTGAGTGGAAGAAACATCTAGAGCTCACCCTTCCCTTGCCCCCAGAGGGTTGTGGAATTTTATTCCTCCCTGGCCAGGTGCCAAGGGGTTTGGGGTGACCTAAGATTATTGTGACGTTCTTTGTGAGTGTTCTGAGGCAGCTCCCTTGAAATATAAGTGGAGCAGGGCACAGCTAGGCCCCACACACCCTGGCAGGATGGACCCATCTGACCCAACTGCCATGCTAATCACACTCATGTGAGACAGGATACAGTGGGCAGGCACCAAATGTTTAGAACAAGAAAATGCCACCTTTCCAAAAGTATATTTTTCAGAATTTTGACTTAAAATCTGACTTCACCATTAAAGATGATTTTAAATAACAATTCTTTAAAGACTAAACATGACATTTCTACCTGTTCACAAACAAAAGTTATTGCATATTAAATGTAATAAGGCAGCCCTATGTTATCATATGGGAGAGGTAGGCCTCACTGTATTGAAAAAAATAATTTAGATTCTTTTTTACTTTAAGATGTATAACTCAATAGAACAAATCCACCTTTTCAAATACAATGCACCCTGCCCTGTGTGCTGTTTAGGTCCCTACCTCAGAGGTGACATAAGTGCATTAAAAACTGAGTTTTAGGCTTGGCAAGAGGCTTATTTTGCCAGTTCAACTTGGCAGTTTAAAACTGCTTGCAGGCTGCAATGCCAAGCATGAGGCACATTTTAAAAGGTTACTTGAGTGGGTGCCATATTTAGTGCTGCAGGTACACTAGTCACATTTCATTTACAGGCCCTGGCCACATGTTGTACAACATCACTATGGTCTTCTAAGTAAAGTAAATGTGTCAATCGGTTGTGAGCCAGTTTTACCATGTTTTAATGAGTGAGCACAAGCTGTTTGGCACATATCAGTCGCGGTAACTTGCACAGAGTCCTAAAGCCAGCAAAACCTAATTTCAGCAAACAAGAGGAGAGTAAGCACAATGCTTGGGTGAAAACCACCCTAAGGCGGACACAGTGATGACTATCTTGATCTTAAAATGTGAAGAGATCAGAACTGCACTTGGCCATGCTTTTTTTAGCAAGTTCTGAACAGATATCTTGGTCTTAGAGTCTCTAATAGTAAGTAATTGGTCTCTTCACCAAAATGGAGCCATAACCTTGCGGTGTGTGCCACCCTATGGATAACTGAGTGATATGCAGTGGTGTCATCTGGGGGACGTCTTTGCAGAGTACGGCTCAAGGTCTACATCCTCTTGAGGTCCACATGATAGTCCTCCAAAAAATCATCCCCATCCCCTGCTGGCAGAGGGTTTTGGTATGGATCATGTAGGTTGCCCTCTCTGTGTGGTCTAAGAGAACAGACAGCTATGGTGACTGAGGAGGTGGTGAGGGCCACTCGGGTCAAGAGGTCTTACGGCCAGAATGCTGATTCAAAGGCTGGTGCCTCTTTCAGCTGATCTTACTGCCTGAAGCCTGAATCCCTCAGGAGCAGTGCTTGGCCTCAGTGCAAGATCGTTTTTGAGATTGATCCTTGAAGGGTTGATACTCCAGTGAGAGTGAAGGAACGAAGGACCTAAGAGAAGATCTGTCTTGGGCGCTGAGATATGTCGCAATGGGAGCTCCTTCTTGGCCTGTGCTTCAGAGGAGAGAACTTCAGGACTGAAGCCTCCCCTTTCTTCATGTCCAGCGCCAGCGCCACTGAGGTCCTCAAAGCTGAACAGATTTGTTTAGTTTGTCAGACAGGCCGGTTCCGACGCTATGTTCTGTGATGGGCCCGTGTTGTTCTTGGCGACAGCACGCCATGCAGGTCATCTCCACATGTTCTCAGGACAAGCAGAGGTTGCAGACCAGATGTTGATCAGATCGAGAAAACACATTATTGCATTTAGGGCGAAACTGGAAGAGCTATTATTCCCAAACATCCTCACTCATCATTCATTCCTGATACAGCTTATTTCGATTCAAAAAGCTGCAGCAAAGTGGTTTTAAGTTGAATCCTCAGAGTTACTGATGAGGTGGAGAGTTCTTCCATTGCAGAGGCCAAATCCTCGAATGACTAACAGAGAAGGTCCTAGAGAAGTTGTTAAAGGCCCCAGTGCTGGACCTGGAATGTTCAAACCCAATAACAAAAAAAAACAATCTGAGGTGGAGTGTTTGCCCTGGTGCATTGTAAGCTAAGGGAGAACCACAACATATCTAGAGACCAAAGGTTATTTTCGAACAAAAATAACTTGCTAACATTTTCACCCAACACTAGACAGGATTTTAGCGAAAACAGGTTTTGCTTTGTAAAGAAGCACATTCTGAATGTGTTAACTTATTTCTGAAGCTGCTGCCAGCAAGGCAGGGCTAGTCATTAGCTCCAATTGCAATAGGAAGGTTCTGATTTTATGAATAGACTGCGAATAAACCAAAACAATAATTCAACCTCTGATTATTGATGCCATTCGTGCAGTGGTCAGCTAAAAATGGGCCTGGAAGGAACTTTGAATATTCATGTTGTGCTAAAGAAATAGAAGCGGCGCCAAAGCATTTCTGCTGTCTGGTCATACACATAAAAAAGGCTGGGGTGGCAGCAATGAACAGCAGGAGGCTGGGAGGGGAAAGCAGCACACGGGAGACTCAGCACAGGGACAGGGGAGAAGCACTTAGGAAAGACAGAGAAACACTGGGGTGGAGAGAAAAGCACAAAATCAAGACAACCTGGAAACACATGCACTATCATGGAGTGTCTAATCATACAGAAAAAATAGTGTATGAAAAGTAAGCAGTGAAGGACACAAGTAATGAGGCTATGCTCCATGGGAGGGACAAACACAAGAAGAGCCCACAAAGAAATAAAAGCAAACAGATAAGAGTGACAATAAAGGAAGCCAATGGTAAGCAATGGGTGGGCTCTATGCCCACGATAAGCGGACAACAGGTCATTTTGCCAGTAGGTGAGTCTCAAACACACAAGTAATAACACTTAATATCTTTTGGGCTAGGAGGGATTGTTCCAAGTTTGAAAGCCCAATTATAATGTATATTTTGATACAGTATTGTAGGATAACTCTATTACCCACAGCTGTATATGATGTCAGGTAAAATTGTTCTTACTTCTAAGATGAAAGCAATCTAGGATTGACAATATAATCAGCGTAATATTTTATCAGTGTGCACTTTTTCAAACGTATTTCTATCAAGCTCTTTGTCAAATAGTTACCCCAGTCTGGTAGTCAATATGTTTACAATTATACAATACCAGCAACTGTTTTCTCAGAAAGTATCACATAATGAAGTCTCCAACTTGTGTAATTGTTTAAATGAACCGCAGCTGAATGGGAAACAAGATACTACAGTTTCTTGTGTTATTGAAACTGAAGGGCTCCAATAATCTGTGTTTAATAAGGCCACTACCTATTATGGGAAACAGCTGATTTCTTTATACACTGATTGATAATGTCATGTAAACATTGGCTCAACCATTATGCTTCTACATCTAAAAATTAATAAAAACGGTTTTCAAAAAAACCTATCATAGGAAATGGCTGATGTAGGCTAATTTGTATCACAAACATTTTTTTTACTGAACTTGAGGTTTTGTTATGTCGACCTATTAATGAATATTGAAAAAAATTAATGTAACAAGATTTATATTAACAGCAAATAACTAGGCTCAGTTATTTGTTTTTTAGGTTTACATATAATTTGAACAACTTGTTTCTCATGGAATTAGTGAGAGGAAAATAAAATAGGAGACAGGGGTTGTCTTCCTCCTATGATATATTTCTTATATTATGCTTACGGGAGAAAATCAGTATTAACTGTAGAAACTTAAGGACAATAATGCTTCAAATGCTGATCATCCTCCTTAGAACCATCATATCAGATTCTGATGAAATGGATTTGTTTGATAAGGCTTAAATCACATTTTTGTGACAACAATCTAAGAAAGGACCATTCAATCCAGCTACTTGAAAAACAGAGGAGAACCATCATTTTAGAAACCTTCAAAATTATTCAATGTGCTTTTTTGCAGTGCTCTACATTTGTACTTCTGCAGCCCCACAGTACTACAAACAAAAGAGTGTCACTATTATTAAATGTAATAGCACTCAATTTACTAATCTCAGACAGATGGAAGGGAAAATGGGATTTCTTAAGATTTAAACTCATGACCATCCCATCCTAACTCATGTCTGTGTGAGCATTTAACTCCGTCAGTCATACAGCTGTCTTGAAAAAAGCAGCACTAGTATTGTAATACAACTGGATAAGCACAAGGTAAGTGATATCAATAAATTGCTTTACCTAGTAACTAAACGAAACAGTGCATTACGCCAAAAGACAGCAGAGATCTCAGGCATATAATCTGCTTTGTTTGTTCAGAGGTACTTAAATTCTATGTCAGGACCAGAGGCAAGGATTCTGCATCCTACCGTATATTTCTTACTCCGAGCCATGAAAAATAAACTACATCTTCAAACTACATTTCCCATAAGAATGAAATCATGTGATCAACAACAGAGAAGGCATTAATCACATAAGAGTCCAGAATATAAATTTCCTCTTAGGTTGCATCTTCCATTTTCCCTTCTGTCTATCTTGGGGTTGGATGATATTAGTTTCCATATTGCTGAAACTGTATCAGAGAATGACTACATTTCCGTATACGTAACGGAGATGGATGGCACCGTACACAGCCTTTCCAGGACGGTAGGGTGTCCTGGATTTCACTATGATTGATGGCTACACTGCCTGCTACATAACATGAAGAATACAATTTTAGCTGTTTCCCAGTTGTACAGTTCTCTTGCCCTGATGAAGCCTTTTTAAGGTGAAATGTGTTGCCTGCGCTCCTTTGAAAACGCACAATCAAGTAGAAGAACTATCTCTACAACGAAGATCTAAGAACATTGATTCAAAATCAAATATCGATTGTTGGATGTAGTTTCTGTTAAGTTTTCATGTTGCATCTCTATATTTTTTGTACTAAAACTGTGCCATATTTCTTGGAGTGCTGACCCAACGTGGCACCGTTGTGTTTCCAGACACCAGTTTATCGTGCTAATTACCACCCCCGTCTTCCTACCATCCTACCAGCAATGACCGCAGTAAAGCCACAGGGCTTAGGAGAGCATCATGCCTATAGGCTATTCTTTCACCAAGAAACCTCTCAGTCGCGGGGGGCCAGGTGTGCAATGCCTGCTTCAAACCATATCATGAGTGTAGGAGGCAAACCAGTTCAGTGCTTATGCAGCTTGAGGGGCTCAGTCTCAACATGTAGACGGGCTACGTTGCATTAAAAGGGAAACAGCAAGTGTGCTACCGAACATTTTTTCTGAAAAAGGCAAAGCAGCATCTGATGGCAAATAAGCATCTGACTGCCTCACAGCCCCCCACCCCCTTGAAACTATGGGGTTCGTGAAGGGTTGCTACATGGTCCATGGAGAGGAAAAGTAGTCTAGGAGGCTTAATCAGAGGGAACAGCGCTCTAGTCCTGTGTCTCAATTGGCTTAGATCAACATGGCTAAGCTGCCACATGAGAACATTACCTGAAGAAGACACAACCTAAGTCACTGAATATTTTGTCAAAAGAGTGGTGTAAGGAGCTTCAACCTCTGGGACAACAACTTTATCGTGAGGCCCTCCCTGAGGTAACTGCCTTTGGGCACTTTTCTTATAAGGGCTTTACCTGTGCTCCATGCCCCCAAGAATGATTAAGAAAATGACACAGCCTCTCATGCATGGAGTGATGAGGACAGGGCATCTTCTGGGTCTCTTACGTCCGAGAAGGAGCTGGGACCCAATGGCCCTATCTAAAACTCTGGAACCAAGATACTCCCAGGATGTTATATTGGTTCTGAATCTTTTTATTTCTTGGCCCCATAACAAACATTTGTCTAGATAAGAACTTCTGGCCAAACTGGCCATGCTTTTGTGCTTGTTTCCTTGAAAGATGGTATGGGAGCACTTGATTTGTCTGGCAGGATTTTTACCCTGGAAGAGATAATTTGTACCCTTGTCACATGAAAAAAACTGCACTATTTCATACTCATCCTTTCTGTATTCACCCAAGCACTACCCAGTCAGGTGCATGACTGCCAATTAGAGCACCACAGAGGCGGTTAAGCCTGCAGACATTCAACTTTTGATCTGTACTAGGAACCATGTTGTGTGGTTTATTCTCCTACAATGGTTAAGTGGGTACATTAGGTCATGTCTGTGGCAAGAATAGACACCTCAAATTTTGGAGGCACCATGGCATCCAAGACTTACTCCCTGAAAGGAAGATTTGAGGAAGCCAAGAATGTGGCCGACTGGTACTTAGCGTCTACTTTCACACCATTTTATTTTAAGCTGGTGTTGGGAACAGCTTCCATGGTGGCAGCCTTCGCCTTTAGTCATGACATAGAATGTAAAATAAATGTTTAGCTTTTGCAAAACAGAACGTTTCAATTATATTAAGGACAACTAGGCAAGGATTTTTTCCACCTGGCAAAATATATTTTATTTCTTTTTCCCTGGGAATGGCAAGCTTCACAGAAAGTGTAAGCATAATGTTCTGTGGTTTTAGTTTTACCTGTGTTTGATGCTCAAGAACTGTAAAATATGAGCTTATGTTAAGAGTATTTATATTTTTGTATGGCTTTTTCTTGATTTTTGACATGTTCTGAAGGGAATCAAGAATGAAGCTCTAGGGAGGAGCTTCGCGCAAGCCCAAGATGGCCGCGTGAGCTTGAGCTCCCGAGTCCCCCGCCGCCACCGGGTGCATCCTGAATGGAATCCTGTTTCCAGAGTTAGTGGCTGAGGAGAAGCGGTGTTGATTGTCGTAACCCGCAGCTGAATCCGCCGCCCGGGGGCCGAACTGTGGCATTGGCGAGTTTGGGGCCTGTGCTGAGAAGAGGCCGGGGTCTCGAGTTGATTCTGACCCCGGCTGGAGTTGAACAATATCGGGGCCGGGCACCGGAAGTCACCGGTCCGGCCCCGCTGCCGCCGCTGGTCGGGCTTGCCCCCAGTGTGGTTTCGTTCCGCTCATCTGCCACCCGCCAACAAGACTGACATATTCCCCTAGCTGAGCCACGGTGAGTCCGACATACCCGGCGGTGGCCAAGAGGAGGAGCGACTGGCAGTAATGGGGTGCCCGGACTGATCGAGCAGTACATGAGGCCAGAGTACTCCTAATGATCGCTCTGGGCGGCGAGATCTCCTCCCCCTACCCGTCCTCCTTTAACATTTTGTGGGCCTTGGATGTGGCATATCGGTGGAGCGGCTAAGCCTCAACATTGCACGGGATTCACCGGATTGGGCCAAGAGGTATCTGCTCGATAAGTTTCATGTGCATCGCGACCGGGGCCAGAGAGATAGCTAAGCCCAGTGACACAACTGCATGCTACCACGGTGGGGAACTACATGGAGATAATGATAAGCAGGCATTGCTTTGGGATGAGAGATGGCCGATGGAGGGCAGTCCCTGGAGAAGGCGACCAATAACCAGGGGTGGCCACAGGAGTGATAACCACCCTCTTGGATTACCCTTGAGTTGCGTAGGGAGACTGGGCGGATTGGGGGACAGCCTTGCTGGGCCCACATGATTGTGCTTTAATAACGATAGCATTCCGGAAGGTGGATGCGGTGAACTGCTTTGCGAGCCCATGGGCTGACGGAGGAGGTGCCGGGGTGTTGGTAGCTGGGCGCAAACGTTGATATTGGTTTCACTGGTCCTCCAGTCCTCTGGAACATAATTGGTGGTGGGTGTTGTCGGCTGGCACTGACAGGGCCGAGAAGGTTACCAGCTGTCCACGTCACCCTTGGACGCCACCGCAGCAAGTTTGAGAGTCCTGGTGCCGGCCCGGAACCTAGAGCAAAGATGGCAGCCAAACCTGAGGCGGAGAAAGAGCAATCCAAGTCCACCAGGAGGTCCCGGTATGTACAGGCCAACAAACTTGATTGTTACACGCATCCTAGGGGCCCGCCTGCTGGGTCTGGACGTACACAAGATGGGGGAGCAGAGCCCTCCTATCCAGCTTCTGAACTCACACTGCATGACGTGATGAACGCCATTGACGGGGTTAAGACATCCCTCGGACAGAAGATGGAGTCGCTCGACCACAAACTGGACACAGTGACCATAGAGGTCAACCTGATTCGGGCCGACCTCACTAAAACGAGTGAAAAGGTGAAATTGTTAGATGTCAAGACGGCGAGCCTGACGGATGATGTGGCGCAGTAGCAGCAGGAAGTCCGGAACCTTAGGACCACTAGTGAAATGGTGGGCCGCCAGCTGGACGAGTACGAAGGGAGGGCCCGGAGGAACAACGTGCGTATTACTGGTGTCCCGTAGAAGGCTGAGGGTCAGGCCCCCGACCTGTTTGTGGAGGATATCATACTCAATCATCTGAAACCTAAGGGGCTGGGAAACTTTTTCACAGTAAAACGAGCGCACAGAATACCGGGAGGTCGGCCGCGTCCGGGAGCCCCTCCTCGGCCAGTGATAGCAAGGGTCCTCAACTTCAGGGACAGAGACGCCATCCTGCAAGCCTCTCGGTCGGGGGGCCAGTTGAAGTACGAGAACTCTACCCTCAACTTCTTTCCGGATTTCACCCAGAAGGTTCAGAAGCAGCGGCAAAGCTTCCTTGGAGTCAAGAAGCGGCTCCGTGATGAAGGATACAAGTACGCCATGATGTTACCTGCTAAACTGCAAGTTGAGGCTCAGAGTAAGGTCTGGTGTTTTGACAATCCCGAAATCGCCTCGGACTGGGTCGGCGGTCTTCCTTCCCGGCAGGAGGCCCAGAGACGTGACGACGAGGATGGAAGGGGCCCACAGGAACAGGAATGATGAAAAGTGCTACGGTCTGTGGTGTGGAGCTTGCTTAGGGGGGGGTGAATACAAGACATTGGCACAGGCACGCTCTAGACAGAGACTTAATGCCGGAGTTAGTATCCTGGGGCGGGGTGGGGACTGGGGGTGTTCAACTATGTTATATATGTTATATGTTATATATTGATTTGTAACGCGCTCTGCTAGTCGGGACTGTCCTGGCGCGGTGAGGAAACGGTGTCAGAGTGATCGAGGAGACAGCTATTCAGAATGTAAAAAAAGGTGGGTTTTTAACAGTTTTTTAAAATTGATCAAGTTGGGGGAGTTTCTTAGAGCATCCGGAAGGGCGTTCCACATTTGAGCTCCCCGTACCGTCAGAGATTGCCCCCCCAGGCGAACTCTCTTAAATCTGGGGACAACCAACTGCCTTCGGGAGGCAGATCGCAGCTGACGGGTTGGCTGGTAAAAGGCAAATCTTTTTGCGAGGTAGGGTGGACAAGGTCCATGCAGGGCTTTGTAAACGAGTACCAAAGCCTTAAAACGCACTCTTTGGGCCACTGGAAGCCAATGGAGCTCCCTCAATTGCTTGCGAACGCTGAGCCTCCTTGGCATGTTAAAAAGGAGCCTCACCGTCGCATTCTGGACTACCTGCAACTTTCTAATCAGAAAGTCAGGCGCCCCGATGTAAAGGGCATTCGCATAGTACAGGCGGGAGAGCACGAGTGCTCTGGCTACCGTTTCTTTGGCCGCTTGGGGGAGAAGGGGAAAGAATCTTCGGAGGGTGGTAAGGGAGCCAAAGCAAGTCCCAGCCAGTCTAGAAATCTGGTCACGGAAATATAAGTCGGCACCAAACCAGACTCCTAGATTCTTAGCTATCCCATCTTCTCCCTTGGGGCAAGGTAATCCGCTAGGCCAAATGGAATCCCTAAAGTCAGTTGGGAATTGACCGCAAAGTAAAATTTCCGATTTGTCCTCATTGCATTTGAGGCTGGCTCTTGCCACCCAAGCAAATACAGAGGACAGACATTGACAGACTCCTGATGTGCAGATATTATCCTTGTTCCAGGTAAAGAGAAGTTGGGTGTCGTCGGCGTATGCCATTATCTTCGCACCCAAGTTCTCAGCCAGCAGAATCAAAGGGGTTAAATAAACATTAAATAAGAGGGGACTCAAGGTCGACCCTTGTGGTACCCAAGTCCCTAACCTGCGGTTAGAAGAGTGAAAGGGGGGGTAACCAGATTTGTTGAAACCTATCTGAAAGGAAGGAACGGATCCACCCAAGGACCGAGCCTCAGATCTACATTTAGATAGTTGATTAGTTAGAGTATGGGGCGACAGGCACACTGCTAGTTGGAGATTGGCAAATGTCGTGAGCAGGGGTGCAGGGAGGGGGGTAGGGGGGTGGGGGGGTGCAGTGTTGTATTTGTTGTGGTGTGGTTGTGGGTTTGTTTTTTATTTGTTGTTGGGGTTTTTTGTATTTTTCCTTTGTGTCTCAGGTGCCATTATTGTAGCTAGACGTTCAGCACATGGGTTGAATGGGGCAGAGTAGTAGGGATCCAGGGATGAGAGTCCTGAGTTGGAATGTGAATGGTCTGGGGGACAAGATCAAGAGAGGGATGGTCAGTCAGCTTATCAGACGTCGCTCCCCAGATGTGGTATTGCTGCAAGAGACGCATTTAGTCGGTAATAGAAGCAAGGCCCTACATAGAGGGGGGTACAAATTGGTGGTGCACGCGGGGTTTACCACCGGCTCCCGGGGAGTTGGGGTATTGGTTAAGAACTCCTTCCCTCTGTCGGTGCAGGCCACTTGGGTGGATCAAAGGGGCAGATATGCAGGAATTTCAGGGGCTGATATGAGGTAGGGTGTCCACATTTGTATCTATCTACGTACCACCTGGCCTCCAAGCTGATACCTTTCGGGATTTGGCGGCAGTTTTTCTCACGTGACCCCTGGGGGGGATGATCCTAGGTGGTGACTTTAATGCGGTTATTGACGGAGAACTGGATCGTTTTCCCCCGCGGGTGCTTAGACCAGCACAGAGGTGGCTTCCAGAGTTCCTGGACACGCTGGGACTGACTGGTAGTTGGCAACTACGCAACCCAACATTGACCCACTACACCCACGTCTCTGCAGCACATGGTAGTTTATCTAGGATAGACTATATCTTGTTACCAGCGGCGCAGACGACCATGCTCCAAGAGGTGAAGTTCCTTGGGAGGGGCATTTCTGACCACTCTCCGCTATGGGTGCGGCTGGCTTTAGACCTTCCAGAGGTGGGGAGGGTTGCTCCCATTAGCGCTTGGCAATTGAAAGATTCTGCCAATAAGAAAGAGGTGCTGCAGGTGTCGGACCGCAATTTCCGTGAAAATGTTGGGTCGGTCGACTCGGCGCAGTCTCTTTGGGAGGCGTATAAAACAGTGATGAGGTCTTGTCCTTAGTGTCTGGCAAGAAGAAGAAACGTCAGGCAGAAGTGGCCAAGAAGGAGGCAGAGGTCATACTTTTGGAAGGGAGGGTGGCGGTGTCGCCCACCCCGGAGTGGCTCCATTTGTTAAAACTCCGACAGGAAGAGTATAAAGATCTCGTGAGAGGTAGAGCAGTGGCCCAGAGCAATGCTGTCCAGAGTCGTATCTATGAGCACGGTGATAAAGCCGGTAAGCTAATTGCTTGGCTAGAACAAGGAGAGAGGGCGTCCAGGCTGGTACCTGAACTGGAAGGGCGGGAGTCAAGTAGTGTTACTGATCCTCAGGCGGTAGCGAATGAATTTTCGGAATACTATAAGGAAATCTACATGGCTGGCAATGTATTTACTGAGGCCGACAACAGCGAGATGATCAGCGATATCGTAATGCAGAGTTTGTCAGAGGAAGATAGGAGCTATCTTGACTCCGCGTTCACCAACGACGAGGTAGCACAGGCGATTAGGCAGTTAAAGTCCGGCAAAGCGACAGGCCCAAACGGGATACCGATAGAGTTATACAAACTGAATGCGGGTAGATTGGCCCCACACATCAGAGCCATGTTTTTGGAGAGCAGGGAGAAGGGTGAGCTTCCATATGACCAACCAGTGGCCAATATTGTGGTCATCCATAAGACTGGTAAGCACAGAACACGGTGCTCATCTTACAGACCTATATCGCTCCTTAATGCAGAGCCTAAAATCCTAGCGAAACTCCTATCCATTCGACTGGGTAAGGTGATCTCATCCCTTGTTCACCCGGATCAGTCCGGTTTTATGCCTCGTCGCAACACCGCGTTAAACCTGCATAGGCTGCACGGCGTCCTTGGGGGAGCCTCGAAGATCCATGAGCCGGCAGTGTTGGTGACTTTGGACGCCACAATGGCCTTCGATAGAGTGGAGTGGCAATACTTGTTTGCGGTGTTGGCGAAACTAGGCTTTGGTAAATAATTTATCGATTGGGTTTGCTTATTGTATGCCAAGCCCCTAGCTAGAGTGGTGGTTAATAACTGCCAGTCCACCGACTTCTCGTTAGGTAGAGGCACAAGGCAGGGATGCCCGCTGTCTCCTTTGCTTTTTGCACTCGCGATGGAGCCCCTGGCAGCCTGGGTTAGATGGGACATATCGATTCGGGGCCTACGATGGTCTCCTGGCTGGGAGGGCAAGATTTCGCTTCATGCGGATGATGTCTTGCTGTATCTCACAAACCCTGGCGCCTCCTTTAGCAATTTCCTGGACGCACTTGCTCTTTGGCAGATACTCGGGACTGGCAATAAATTGGGTGAAGTCGGTGGTATATGTCTTAGTGGGCGACCGCCCGGTGATTCCGCAGACGTGCCCTATCCAGGTTGAGACGGTCGGGTTCAAATACTTAGGAATCTTCATCTCGCTCAATCCGCAGATGCGATATGCTAATAACCTAGTTTCCCCATTGAATCGGTGTAAGACGGACGTGGAGCGTTGGAAGGCCCTTCCACTCTCCTTGCTTGGGAGAGCTACGCTCTTCAAGAGCATGGCTTTGCCTCGGATTCTGTATGCTTTGCAGAATTCGATGGACCCAGTCCCGGCGGCATATTTCCGGGAGGTAGAGACTCTCCAGAGACAGCTCCTGTGGGATAGTAGGGCGCGCATAGCATTTGGTAAATTGACTCACGCGTGGTATGATGGCGAAATCGGGATTCCAGATCTGCGAAAGTACTATTGGGCCTCACAGCTGGCTGCAGTGAACCATATAGTTTATGGTCTTCCAGGAGATCCAGGTTTTGCCATGGACCGGGGTCAGGCCCCAGGGGGAGTGCTAGAGAGAGCTCTGTATTCCAGGCCTGGGAGGTTTCCGTTGACTGGCCCTACTGCACATGCGATTCAGGTCTGGCACGCAGCTAATAAAGGTCTGGGGTGGGGGTGTCGGTTGACATTGGCCACTCCTCTCCTGAACTCTGAGAAGCTAGGTAGTCTATGGAAATCGAAGGGATTCGATAGATGGGACCTCATCGGGATAGCTCAAATAAAAGATGTATGGGGTAAAGATGCAGCGCTCACCTTTGAGTACCTTAAGAGGCAATACAGTTTACACGATAATGAATATTACAGATACTGACAAGTGAGACATGCCCTGACTACCCATATCCCTAGGGGCGCGGTGCTCCCTGAGTCATCGCCCCTGGAGGACCGAGTACTGGACGGACTTCTACCCCAGAAAACTATCTCCCTGATATACAGGAAACTAATCAATAACATGAAGAACCCACTGGTGCGGCTCAGAGCGCAATGGAGCGAAGATGGGTTAGAGTTAGACGATGAGGATTGGGTGGAGGCGGTCTCTTCCCCCAAGGTGGTTGCTATCCAAATGCGGCTTCGATTGGTGCAATTGAAAATACTTCACAGATCCTATATAACTGGACCACGCCTAGTGCGAATGGGAAGAGCAGTGAGCAGAGAATGTAGGAGGAACTGTGGAGAGGTCGGCACCCTAATGCATACTCTCTGGCTCTGTGTCGACATACAATTGTATTGGACAGAGGTCCACAATGAGATGGGGGTGGCCTTGGGGGTGGAGCTGCGGCCGGAGGCCCGGAGATGTTTGCTGAATGTGTGGGAGCCCACAGATTTGAATGTGTATCAGAAGCAGTGGGTCACCCTGGCATGTATGGTGGCTAAACGTAACATAGCTCAACACTGGGGAGCCAGCCAACCACCCCGAGTCACCAAATGGGCAGAAGACCTCGACTGGTGCACGATCAGGTAAAGAACTGTTTATGTAGCCAGGGGCTGCCCCAAGAAGTGGGGTAAGATTTGAAGCGCTTGGAATAGTCATAGGGGGGAAATTTGTGAACCACATACGCCGACGTGCCAGAGGTACGGGACTCTCCGAATTTCCTGTAACAGTTGATATATTTGATTGGTATTTTGCCACAATGCCTCATGTGTTGGAATATGTTGTGCATACCTGAGCTTTATTTTTCCTTTTCGTAATGTCCTTTGTTTTAATAAAAAAGAGTTATTAAAAAAAAATAAAGAATGAAGCTCTAATAAAAGGATTTCAAATAGCTAGACAGTCAAATGAAGTAAAGAAGAAGAGAGTGCCTAAAAGGGGCTGATATTAAGGACTGTTATGTGAATGATGATTTTTCTAATGCTGATGACAAAACTTTCTGGCTATGGGAAATGTAGTTAGAAGATGTTCTTTATTGTTCATGGATAACTTTGAAGTGCTGAGGGTATGAAATAAATGAAGTGAGATGGGGAACCAGAGAGCTGGCAACAAAGATGGCTGCTTGAGCTGTGAACTCAGATGGCCATGGAGACAAATAGCAGAACCTGTGACGTTCTGCGCTCAATCTGACCTCGGCCGCTATAGTTCGTAGGCCAGAGTGGATCTGAGAGTGCTTCGATAATTGCAACCTGAAAATTAAGCACACTAGGTGGCGATTTGCAGGTGCGGTCGGGAGGAGTGAGATGCCGACTGAAACTTCTGCCTACTGTGCTGAGGAAGTATGGCAGTGTCCGGGTGGTGGCTGGTTCTACAGACCGTTAGCTGCCCCACCCCAGGCCTTATAGCGGCCTACCGATCGGATACTGAGGGGAAGCGTGGAGGGGATGCAGCGCGCTGCACGCCACTGCGGTTGGAGAGGACCAGAGCGATAACATGTTGAGCTCTGTGAACCGAAGCAGGTGGAAACATTGCTCCCATATCTAACTAGGCGGAACAGCTCGGCAGTAAACGTCTGAGCCCGTGTACAGCACAAGTGGGGCTTGGTCCTGTCATGGTCTTGCATCTCTATAGAGCAGCCTGCCGACTGTGCGTGCCTGGACCCCTTGTTGTCCCTGGCTTGAGGGGAGTCTGGTGTGGTCTCCGGTGTCCCCTTTCCCCTGCGACGACTGTGAGGAGATTCTAGTATCTGACTTGCAGTACTAAGGAGTATGTATTGGGCCCAGGAGGCTGGGCCTGTTGCAGCTGTTGTGTGATCTCAAAAGAAACAAGAGGGGGAGAGTAGAGTTGTTTCAGATAGAATCTACCTCCTGTACAAATATTTATAAGCAATAAGAATCTATCAATTTTTTAGGTTTTCTAAATAAATAAATGGTGAAAAAATGGTGGGGTTGCTAAACCTTGTTGATGACAAGGGGAAGCACTATGTGTTTTTAAAATACCCCTCACACACTATGAATCCCATAGTGTCATGCTTCATCATGGGGGTCTTTCCGTTCCCCGGCGGGGCGTGTTTCTATCTGCGAACTACACGGGAGCACTTGTTGTTTATGGAGTCAGGCTAAGTGAGTGGTAGGGGGTGAAGATATGTGAAAAAATTGAGATGTTTAAAAATTCCCTGGCTAGTAGAAAAAACAATGTATTCACTTCTCTAGCTGAGAATGTTAAAATGGGGTTGTGGTAGGGATATTTACTACACCCTACTTGGTCGACATGTTTCGTAAGCAGTCCCCACTGCTTTACTCATCAGGACCTATGTTGATCCCTACTACACTCTAGAAAAAGCTTTGTAGAGGTTCAAATGGGAAATTGATGGGTCTCGCACAGCTAATAACGGGTAAAGGCAGTAGAGGGGACGCTATGCGTTTCCGCGAGTCTCACCTAGGCAGCTGTAGATTTCTAGAAAAAATGATAAATCTATGTGTCATATGCCTACTTTCCTAAAACAGGCTAGCAAAAATCGGCTAGTCTGTTTGTTCCAAGGCTTGAATGAGCCATTCTGTGAAAAAATAACCACATTTGGGCTATTTGTTATGCGTGATAGAGCCCCATGAGCTTGGCATCAGAGGTGCAGTTTTTCAAGCGGCCAATTACCACTGGTACAAACGCTCCCTTATTAAGTCTCTGTGCCGCTCACCCGACTGCGATCCCTGTTGCGGGCTACATTTCCCACCTTCCCGCTAGCTCCGGAGGAGGCACAGCCCTTGACTACTATCATCCAACATCCCTCAGGGGCGCACATGGTTACACAACTTTACAGACTTAGCATCACAGCCACTCATGCAGCGGATGCAAAGGTCCGCCTGGCTTGGGAAAGAGATCTGGGGAAGCCGATCTCCGATGTGGAATGGGCTCAGTGCTGCGCTGTAACCAAAAAAGTGTCATTAAACAGCCGGCACAAACTCATTCATTTTAAATTCCTGAGGCGTTTGTACCACACCCCTGCTTTGGCCCATAGGATAGATCCCTCCCGCTCCCCTAATTGTCCAAAATGTAAGGCTGTAAATGCTGATTTTGCACATTTATCTTGGACCTGCCCCCGACTGCGGGACTACTGGCTACGGGTTCACACCACATTTGGTAAAATACTAGGGGTCCCTCTGGCTCCAACCCCTGAAATTGCCTTGTTGGGATATGTGACGAATTTTCCACAAACAGTTCGCAAACTTGCAGCGCTGGGATTCTTGCTGGCTAAAAGAGAGGTGGCCTTGCTTTGGTGCTCCGGGAGAAGCCTGACAGTGAAGTCCTGGTTAAAGAGCTTGGCCTCCTGCAATGTTAACTGTGTCGAATACTCCTCCACCATCCCCACATCATCTAGACCCTTGGACATATGGGGACCATACCGCACTTACATTGCTAAGCTCACAGCAGAGCGTCAGGCGCTAGTGGACAATCAACTGTACCCTGAAGGAGTGGGCTAACGTGTGCTGCTGTCCCACCTTACGCGCTGGTATGGGGCACTAATTGTATATGTCGGGTGGGAATGTTGATGAGACCGGGGCTATTTGATGGCTGTGATTCGTTGCCGTGGCTGACCCCTCTTCCCCTTTGGTTCCACATTTTACCGCTTGAGGGCTGTCATACTTGATGTGCCGAACTGTACGATGGTGTGTGTTTTTTCTATTGATGATGGTATATGTGCGATGCTTCTGAAAACGACAAATAAAGTTTAAAAAAAAAAAAGTCTCCGTGCCGCTCCGTCGGAGCGGCACGGAGAAGGGCTCATTAAAGCCTTGATCATAAACAGACTAGCCGATTTTTGCTAGCCTGTTTTAGGAAAGTAGGCATATGACACATAGATTTATCATTTTTTCTAGAAATCTACAGCTGCCTAGGTGAGACTCGCGGAAACGCATAGCGTCCCCTCTACTGCCATTACCCCTTATTAGCTGTGCGAGACCCATCAATTTCCCATTTGAACCTCTACAAAGCTAGATATAATACTTCCCCCCCACAACAGGCAAGACTGACCATAGCCAGACTAAACTTCGATAAAAAGGCACTCTATGGCATCAAGTGATGAGCAAGTGGTGGCCCCACCTGATATCTTGGAAGCTATAGTAGCAACCATGTTTAAGGAGGTTCGGGAAAGTCTTCGGACTATTGATGACAAAATGGACGAACTAACCATTAGACTAGACAAGTACCAGGAGAGCATTGATCAGCCAGAGATCTGACTGCAGAACACTTAGACTCACATCTCAGATGAAGAGACAAATAATTTGGTTAGCAGTGATTTAGCTGCTGTTATGCACGAGCTGAGAGCAGTCAAAGTCAAAAAAGGAGGACCATGAAGGTAGATCCCCCTGGAATAATATTCGAATACAAGGGTGCCTGAGACGATCACAGGTAATAATATCCTCTTTGGGCACAGCAACCTCTCCTCTGTATTTGTCAAGAGGGCACACCACATGCTAGCACCTAAACTGGGTCAATACCCTCGACCAATCATTGCCAGCTGCTTATGCTAAGACTGATTAGAGAAAACCCTGACTTGCAATTTGAAGGATCCCAAATCTCCATCTACCCAGACTTCAGCCCTGCGGTGTACGAAACCCGGCGTTCCTTTAAAGAGGTGAAGTAGTCCTTCACTGATGGCCCCCTGTGATGGGCAATAGCTCAACTATACCTCACCTGTAGACTCAGACTCCTGACAAGATTCCTGGCACAGACTTCAATAGGCTGTGCTTACTGCACAGGAGGTGGGCTCAGGTCCCTCATGCCTATCGTGCAGGCATATGGTAGGAGAGTATTATATTTTGTATGTATCTTTGAGATGCCAGAGGTAAGAGGCTCTGCTGTGCACCATGTTCCCTTCCCTCCATGCGTGATTTGCATTTTTTCTGTTTGTGGGTTGTACGAGCCCGGCTTAAGAGTAACAGTCTGGGATATGCGGTGTGTTCGCTGACAATTGGGGTTGGCGGAGGGGAGAGGGGTAATGTTGTTATACTAATGTTGTTTGTTACAATAGTCTTAGTTGTTATAAGGATCATGATTAGACTAGATGCAGTTTACCACTCACAAGTCACAACTCATGATTCCTGTTGGCACTCCATAAATCCAGGGGAGCCCTGACATCTTATTTTGGTTACCTTCATATCCTAGAATGTTCGAGGACAGAATAATTCATGTAAGGTGTTGTAATGAGAAAGTTCATTAGCCGAGGTGTATATTCTGTAAATGCTTTACTTAAGCTTAGTTACAAGGTTAGTTGCAGGTGAGTAGGTAGATAATAACAGATAGCCTGTAGATAGCGAATTGCCCCACCAGGAGTAGCCTCCCTGCTGCTCAGCCGGCACACTCCAACTGGCACTCATGCATTCTATGACATCGCCAAGCATTCAGTATTCCACTCATCACTGAGCACTCCAGCACTCACACTGGCTGAGCAGTAGGGAAGATGTAGCAACGGAAAAGGAATGGCAACAGTTAAGTCACAACATAAGGCTCTCCAGGAACTCGCATTGCTCGACCACCATAAAATTGATGGAGCTATGCTTCAGGAAACTCACTTCTCCCCAATGGGTTGCCTTGCACTTGCATCGTCTTAGGGCACACACCGTTACTTTTACTCCCGCTCCACCTACTCTCAGGGAGTAGTTACACAATCAATCAATTACACAGATTAGAAAATCTGTAAACTTTTTGATAGAAAACATGGAGGATGTGGAAGGGAGGGTGCTGGCTACGGCGGGTATAGTAAAGGGACAGCGTAATCTGCTAATTAACATATATGGGACAAATGTGGTTGACCCAACCTCTTTTGATGACACCCTGCAGATGTGTGCCAAATATAAAGTATGCCAGTATTTTGGGCTGGAGACTTTAATCTTCCGTTCCCTACACGATTTGATAGATTGTCGGAGACAGTCCGACCGGCCTCGAAGGCCACAGAAGCGCTTCACCAAATAATGCAGCTCTGGGATTCGCTTCTGTCTTTGTTGTCTAGAAAGGGAACTATGGCAACTAGAAACTAGCTATGCTGCCACTAACAATGTGACTCTGCTAGTCCAAATCTAAGAGACTTCATTGGAATAGAGAGGCACAGCGAGAGGACCTGTATCAGGGACGGTGTAGTAGTATGAGAGAGAATATTTAGAGAGGGAAACAGGTGTGGCAAACCCTTGCCTGGAATGCTAGAAGTCAAAGCTTGTTCAGTCAAGCCACAAATCTTAACTGTAAAGGGGAGGATTTCACAATCAACCCAGTCTCCATCCTTGAAGAATTTAATAATTATTAGGACATATCAAAGGTCCATAGAAGGTCCTAGGAGTTATCGAAATACTTGGATAAAGTGGCACTGGCTCAGCTGGATGGTAAAGCACATGAGATCCTAAACTCCACTATAACTTTAGAGGACATTAAACTAGCTATTATGAGCCTCCCAAATGGCAAGGCTTGGCAGAGAGATGGGTTACCAAATGAATTCTATTAAATATATATAGATATCCTCTGTGACTCTTGGACATGTATAGCAAGGCAATTAGAAACAAGCGACTACCCTCAAACCCCCCTCCCCCCATGTTCTTACACAGTGGCAGTTATTATTGAAACCGTACAAGGTAACTGCAGAATGCTCCTCCTATAGAGCTTTGTCTTTACTTAATCTACCAATTTGTCTTTATACCACAACGATCTACTGCATTCAATCTGCGAACATTAATGGCTGTCCTTTATAGAGTGGACCACTAACTCCCACTGGTCGTGGTCCTCCATGAAGCAGAGAAAGCATTTGATTTGCTAGTGTGGCGGTTTATGATGTAAGCACTTCACAGAATTGGACTGAGAATCTACTTCCTGTCCTTAAACTGTTATATACTAACTCAACAGCTAGAGTCTGTGGGAATAGAAGCAATTCCCAGGTATTTAAAATTGGTAAGGGTCAGGGCTGCCCCCTTTTTCCACTGGTTATTGCGTATGCCATAGAACCCTTGGTTTGCCCTATGAGGGAATTGGACTTGACCCGTGAATTGTGCCTCAGAAATAGTTCACTGATAACACTGCTGTATGCGGATGATGTGATACTTCATGTCCAGAGTCAGTAGGTCAACTAGTCTTCCAATATCTGAGATGTCATCTGGTTTGAGGGACATTCAGGGCTGTAGATTAACTGGGTTGAAGCTGACATTTTTCGACTAACTGTGTTTACTACACCCGTGGTTGTGTATCATCCACTATAGTGTAGCCCTGAAGGTGTGCGTTACCTGGGTGTATGCTTCACTCGTGATTATGATGATCTCATTAGAAGCAACTTTGGCAAGGCGCAGGAAAAATTCAGAGCATACAGCGCTAGATCACTCTTCCACTCTTTCCGGTAGTGAGAATCTCGATGATTAAGATGATAATCTTAGCAAGATTTTTATACCTATTTGCAAACCTACCGGTGGCACTGCCACTACATCCATTTCAGCAAATTTTTACAGACCCTCTGCGGCTCTTTTGGCATGGAGGGCAACCTAGGATACGATGGGACATGTTGACCAGACCGTTGCATTGTGGAGGCTGGCGCTGTGGACTTTCATATATATTATTTAGTTTCGAAAGCTCATTAAATAAAATATTGGTTTGCGACCCGAGAAGTATCAATGCATGTCTGTGCAGAGCGTGCTTTCGCTAAAAGCAATCCCTACTACGTTGGCTTAGTGCTCCCGCATGTGTAGCTCAATAGATTGTGTATGTTCCTGTGACTCAAGGTCGTACATGGTGGGAGTTGGCTAAAGGGTTTAAACTTGTTATGCCTTACTCACCGGTGTTTCCTTCTGCAGATAGCGCACTGCTCCCCCCCACCTGAGAGAAGTCTGTTAAGGTCTCAGTGGGGCACATGTGGCTGTTGACTTTGTGAAAGCTCTTTAGGGATGGTGAATTAATCTGGACCCGGAACTTTGTTCCTACCCGGAGCAACACCATTGGCACTTTTCTGTTACATCTGCCTACGATCTGCATCTAGAGAGGGGATATCTGGGTTTCCTGCAGAGCCACCTGAGATGATGCTCCTTACGACTTATATGGTAAGGCTGATATTGGACAGTCTATATGAGACTTACATGACGGGCACAAAGAGCACCCTTTCTGGGGCTAGCTGGAAATGAGAAGAATCCCTGGGGTATGACCTTACAGTTAAAACTTGGGCATAATGCTGAGCAAAGATGAAGGGCAAGCCACTCCATTATAAACACAAGCTGATATATTTTAAATACACTTTAAATACTTACATCAGTACAATGACACTCCACAGCAGATAGCTTAATTTGGAGGAGAGGACAGGATTAAATGTGTGAAATGTGGTGCTATCTTAGCTGACTGCTTGCATATGGCTTAAGCATGTCCAGCACTTGCAACATGCTGGCAGAAGGTATTTCATAGTGTGGCAGCCATCCTGGATTCACCATCGATCCTTTGCCCCAGATCACGCTGCTGGAGGACACCTCAGAGATTCCCTCAGCCTGCCGGCAGCTTGCTACCGTCCTCTTCGTGTTGGCTAGGAGACAGGCTGCCCTGCTCTGGATGCAGAGATGGGTTCTGATGATAAAACAATGGCTCTGCGATGTGGCGTATTGTCAGGATAGGCATGAAGTACTCTGAGACTACATCTTGCAGCCCTCCCTAGAGTCGCTTGGGCTCCATTTTGGGCCTACCTATGCAGTAAGGACAGTCCCTCCTCTCCTGTCCAACAAGCACTATACTTACAAACGTAGCATGCAGAATACTAACTGAATGCTTGGAGGGTGGTGTACCATGGAATCATCTCAAATGTCCTCCCAATACGTGTTGTTGTACGATATATATGTGTTGCAACTATTGTTGGGTTAATCTTCAAAATCCAATACAATTAAAAAAAATGGAGAGATGCATAATCCTCGCCTTCCTGTTCTATATAAAAATTAAACTTTATGTTACGGAACCTAGGAAATTTTACATGCACGGTGTGTTCAAGAGAGTTGTCTAACATGGTAAAAAGTGAAAGTACCACTGTATCAGATAAATGCCACATTTGTTATTGAAGCACCATGGATCTGATTTAATAAAATAGTACCTAACAATAGAATGGTCATGTTAATTACCGTCAATATAATTATTATTATTATTTTTTTTAATAAAATGAACGTTTTTCCCCTTGAATGTTGCAAGGCTAGGCTGAAACCTACATGTAGTACATTGTCGATTCATATAAAGGTCAAAGTACATTTCCTGTGAATAATAAATATAATTGTTCGGATGCAATCATTATAAAAATAGTTTACAGTTTATAGCATGAGGTCATGCAGTTGTGGAAATATGCATTCTTCGTACTATGTGGGTCAAGGGGAGTTTAACATTGAATAGAGAAGCATTCTGAGGCCAGTGGATTTGTGCTCAAAAAAATAAACATCTTCCATCAAACGGTTGAATTGTCTACTATTAAACCTGACTGCTTAGTACGGTTCACAAGGATTTACCTGACGAAAGGCACGTACTGGTCAACGCTGGCATAGATCAGAAGTTGAGGGACTGAGTAAATTAAGTTTATATAGATGACTGACAGATCATGTTGCTCAATTATGATAAATATAATTTCTAACACTCATAGAAATGAAGGCATTTCCATTAAGGGGAGAATGGACATCATTTGTTAAATACGCTGCTTGTGTAAGTTGTGGCTGGTGTTCACTAAAAGTACGCTCTTAAAAAGACATTTTTGCTGCAATGTCTTTTTCCAGCTGTCTTCCCGTTGTAGGACCGCTTCAATACTGCTCCGAGTTAGGAAAGAGTTGAAGACTCGCCTCTCTGAAGAACGCTAAGGGCATCGCAATGCATCAAGTGTCCACAACCCAGCTTCCTTCTTTTACTTCTAGACTTTATCCCCGCCTTTAACCATGTACAACGCTCTGCTGCCTTTTCGATGGGTTTGCGTTAGAGAAATGCCATATACATACGTAGTTAAATGTTCAATGTACACCACGTTGTTGTTTTTCCAAGTTTCTGCAGTAATAACGGTTATGCACTTAAGGACGGGTCCACAAATAAAACAATGCTTTCAGAAAGTTTCTGTCAGGTATTGCCACTTAATTATGTGACATTGATTTTGCAAGGTGGGGCATATCACAACATGTTCAATCTATATAAATACACATAAAGATGGTTGTTTACGAGGTACTATTCTGATGCAGTTCCAATAATCCGATGCGAAAAGAACAACGTATGCATTAGCCACATCATGTCATTTACAAAGAGGAATCTGTGGAGTCCGTGTTCCTGAACACGGAGCCTTTACCAGCCTCGTCGGTGCACACATGAGCGCCGTCCTCCACACTCACCTCCTGAATGGTGCTGCTTCCGGAGAAATTCAGGTTGTACTCCCGCTGGACCTCTCGGTGGGTGACGATCAGCATGAAGTTCTGAGTTAATGACTCCTGCAGGGCACTGGAGGGGGTGAAAGAAAAACAAGAGGAGCGAGTCAGAGGTGGACATGTTCCAACTCGCTGTACAGCTCGATGTAAAGCCCAGGAGAAGCCTGCCCTCCATGCCGACATGCTCGGGCACAGACCGCGAGCCTCTGTAGCCTGCGAGTGCCAGGGAGCGAGAGGCTAATGCTTGCTTTACACACATGGTTGACACTTTGAAAACAGTGAAGCTGTCACCCAGACATTGCATTAAGCAATGGGTAGGAAGCACATACCCTTGTAGAATCTGAACTCTATTTACATGATCATAACCCGCTACGAGCTGGCAGTACATCGTGGCAGGAAGGAAGCCCTTCTGATGATTCCCTGGTGAGAAGATACCATGATGGTGGAAATACATGCACGACAATAAATGCTGCTCTGACAGTGTTTGGATGGGCCTGAACAGATTTTTGTTGTTTGTTTAAATAACTGTTAATACAATCTACCAAAGGTAATATACGAATTGTTGAGTGGCGGCTGAATGGCTCCCCACAGTTACTGACCGTTCTAATTCTGAAAAATAAGTTAGGCCTGTGGAAGGACAACATGAAGTGAAGGTACCCAGCTATCCCTGGGTTATGTCCTGAACCCTCAACTCAGTGACTTCAGAGTGTCACTGGAGATCCTGAATCATATTAGGTCACTCATCCAGGAGTGACTCCGGGAACACCTGGCTGAAATAGAGTACAAAGTTGGTCTCTGTGGTCCTCCTCCACACACTGATCTACTACAGAACAATACCGAAGAGCAGTGCAGTGCATAGTGGCAAGATGGCATGTCCTCACCATTGCCTTCATCTGGCAGAAACTAGGGCCAAGGCTCTATTGCTTCTCTGCGGCTGTGGTCTTTAGCTGCATCCTGTGAGAATGTCAGGGCTTCAGGGCTGCGCTTGAGGAGCTTGGACCCCAGGGTAAGACCCGCTACCAATGAGGACGAGATGGATGTCAGTGGAGAGCCCCCTGTGCAGATATACTGGGGGACCCACACATTTCTAAAAACTAGACACCCGGGGGATTCCAGGGAGGTATGGCTTGCGTTGATCCCCCAACATTTTCTTACCCAGAATCCCCTGCAAACCTCAAATTTAGCTGAAAAAATCACTTTTTCCAGTTTTTTGTGTGGGAAGGTTGTGGCATCACCAGACTGACACAAATGTACTACCACCCAGCGTTCCCTCAGGTCTCCAGATAAAAATGGTGCCTCACTCGTGTGGGAGGCCCAAGCACCAGCGACAGACAAGGGCCAAAACGTATTGAGGCAACATCAAAATTGCCAATCACAAAATGTTTTGGGCTCTTGCCTGTCGCGGGTACTTGGGCCTCCCACACAAATGAGGCACCATTTTTACTGGGAGACATGGGGGAACACTGGGTTGTAGGAAATGTATGTCAACCCGGTGATGCCAAAACTTTCCAACACAAAAATGTATGGAAAAAGTGATTTTTTTTCTGATAAATTTGAGGTTTGCAGGGGATTCTGGGTAAGAAAGCGTTGGGGGATCCACACAAGCCATAACTGCCTGGAATCTCCCGGGTGTCTAGTTTTCAGAAATGTGTGGGTTTGGTAGGTTTCCCTAGTTGGCCGCCGAGCACGGGGCCAAAAACCCAGGTTTAGTTTGATCTTTATTGTTTAGTTAGTTAAAACCATAACAAATTGTCTTTACAATATTCACACAAGGATAAAATAACCTAAAGTGAAGAATCAAATAATCATTAATTTCAATAAAACTAAAAAAATATATATAATTTCCAAATAATATCTTTCCTAAAACCTTAAAACAAAGACTACCTTCAGATTTAGTCCTCTATCCTAATAAAACTTAAAGATGTTAAGTAGCCAATAGGGTATTTGCTTTCAAACCGTTTTCAAAGGCCAACAGTACCTTTATCATCTTACAGTTCATTTGTGGAGCCGTTGAATCCAAACCTCCGATAACTGCTGTCCTACATGAAGAATATCTTTCTGGTTAAGAGAATTCGCACAAGAAAAACACTCGCTCTTTATTCAGCTTTTTACAATGGCATATTATGTGGATTAAATCTTCCTTTGTGTGACCACATAGACGACAAACAATAGATTCAACGTGCTTCCAAGCAGAGCCATCAATCTTTTTTTGATAAAAATAGAGAAAGTTGTGTCCAAGTAAGCCGCCGAGGTAAGAGTTTTGTAGCTATTGATCTCAATCCATGAATGGGAATGATGAGGAAAAATGTATTTGTCTGTGATCAAAGAGTGAAATTAGGCAGCTTTATTTATAACCTGTTTAAATGAAGTGAACAGCAAATTTTTATCCCATAAGTTGGTGGTGCGTGTTAACTCCAATGCACTAAACAGGAATTTATTTGCCTCTGAATTTTTTTGTGTTTCCAGCTCCTGCCTTAAGAATTTATTAAGATTATTATTATTGCGGGCATTTTCCTTTATTCGATACCACACTTTGATGCATGTGTACAGTCTTCCCAGTATTTCATTCATTAATCCGAATTCTAACCGCTTTTGCGCTGGTGATGCTGACCTAGGGAATTGGAAGACCTTTTTTATAAATTTTAGTTATTAAGTTGTTTAAACATTCGGAGTCCTTGCCATGCATTGCAACACTTGCATAAGCTATGGTGGGTAACGCTTTACTTGCAATCACTGTTAAGATCGGTTTTAACGATGGACCTTCCAATTTTTTAGACAATGTACAGAATGCAAATAGTAAAGCAGCTGCTCTTTGTGTCAAATAGTTTTTCTGCTCTTTTAAGGCAAGCTTGTCATCAATATAATAACCCAGGTATTTATAATAGGATACTCTTTCCAGATGATTTCCTTCAAACATGATATGATATTGTACAGATCGTCGAATAAAGATTAACATTGTTTTCGTTTTTGAAGAATTAAGAGCTAGATTATTTATAGCCAGAACATTTTAAGTTACTGTTAGCAAACCCGGGTGACCCCCTTGCAAAACTAGGTCGTTTTGTGATAGGCAATATTGATGTCACCTCAATACATTTTGGGCTCTTTCCTGTTGCGGGTACTTGGGCCTCCCACACGAGTGAGGCATCATTTTTATCGAGACTCCTGGGGGAACACTGGGTGGTATGAAATTTGTGTCAGCCCGGTGATGCCACAACTTTCCCACACAAAAATGTTTGGAAAAAGTGATTTATTTCAGCTAAATTTGAACTTTGCAGAGGATTCTGGGTAAGAAAACGTTGGGAGATCCACGCAAGTCATACCTCCCTGGAATCCCCCAGGCATCTAGTTTTCGAAAATGTATAGGTTTGCTAGGTTTCCCTAGGTGCCGGCAGAGCTAGGGTTCAAAATCTACAGCTAGGCACTTTGCAAAAAAAGGGTCAGTTTTTACCATGAAAATGTGTTGTGTCCACGATGCGTTTTGGGCCGTTTGCTGTTGCAGGCACTAGGCCTACCCACACAAGTGAGGTACCATTTTTCTCCGAAGACTTTGAAGAACGCGGTATCGTGGGAATTTTGTGGATCCACGCAGATTCCAGAACTTTCCACCACAGAAATGTGAGGAAATGTGTTTTTTAACACATTTTTAGGTTTGCAAGGGATTCTGGGTAATAGAACCTGGTGAGAGCCAGACAAGTCACCCCATCCTGGATTCCACTGGGTGTCTAGTTTTCAAAAATGTATAGGTTTGCTAGGTTTCCCGAGCTAGGGTTAAAAATCTACAGCTAGGGGGCGTGTCCAAGATGGCGGCGTGATCGGACGCAGGTCTCCGAGGCTCCCTGCCCGATCCCGCCTAAACGCCGCAATCATAGCCCAAATCTTCCCTAAAGCACTGGAGGGGCGCTAGGAGAGTTACCGCACAACGGCTGCGGTAACTCTCTGATCGACCCGGACGCCCGCTGCCCCGAGGTGTCTGGAGCCGAGCCTGGCTGGTCGGACGTGCTGATTGCGGAACCTGGTGGGTCCCGGAGTTGCGGACCCGCAACACAGCTCATCGCCATCCTCGCGACCCGGCCGGTGACCAGGTGAGACCCGGCCGGAGGTCGCGAAAATCGAGGCCCCGGCTTCGGGCCTCCAACCCAGACACTTGCGGCCCTTGGCGCGGCCGACCGGAGCACCTTAGCAAGAAGGGAGCAGACCCTGCCCACGGGGAACTGCGCAACGCTGCCCCCCCGCAACACAGCTCTTTGCCATCCTCGCGACCCGGCCGGTGACCAGGTGGGACCCGGCCGGAGGTCGTGAAAATCGAGGCCCCGGCTTCGGGCCTCCAACCCAGACGCTTGCGGTCATTGGCGCGGCCGACCGGGGCGCCTTAGCAGGAAAGGAGCGGACCCTGCCCACGGAGAACTGCGCAACGCTGCCCCCCCACACAGCGATTCATACTTTGCAAGTGGCCCAAATGCATCACCGAGACCCCATCATGGCCAGCGGGGACAGCGCCGAGGTGGCCCTATAGCCCACGGAACCGGGGCACACTCGGAAAGAGCACAAAGCGGCACGGGAACCCAGGATCGCGACAGAGGACCGCTCCCAGGCCTTTGCACACGAAGGTGAGGAGAGTTGAGGGGGCACCTTAGAAGGCTCGGGGGGCACAGTCGAGCTCCCGGCGTGGGGTTATCTGGAGAGACCTGGGCGGCGCCGCGCCTCGGGCCTGAGAGGCCAGTCTGGGCACATTGACATTGAGACATTAGTGGCCGCAGTCCACACGCCCTATTGCACAGTACTGAACAGTGACCCGGTTGGGAGGTGTGTGATTAACTGAAGGGGTACCGCCTCACTGCACTTTTGAATGGCTAGAGGGCCAGTGGCCGCATATGCCATCTTGACCCTGGGTGGTGCGGGGGGGTGAACTGACCTGTGACTACACGATTCGCCCCTACAGGCTGCGCAGCCGAACTGCTGCACCTACCACGGACCCCTGCAATCCACAGCCTTCTTTCCACCGGGGCCGCCCATGACATGGCGGGACAGAGGGGAAAGAAAGGGCCCCAGACGCTCCCTGAACTACTGGCCAAGTCCCAGCCCAAACCCAGCAAGGACCCACCTTCCCCGGTGACCGCGAGATCGCCGCCAGCACCTGCAGATGACCAGGTACCCATCACCAGATCCTTTCTAGAGACATTATTTAATTCACTCAGGGAGGACTTCAAATCCTTAAGGCAAGAGGTGGCGGGTGAAGTCCGGGCGCTCCGGCGGGATGTGGAGGGCCTTGGAGAGCGTGTGGTCGCCATTGAAGAGGCAGACCAAACCAGAAGCAATGAAATTGAGCAGCTCCAACAAGAGGTCCTGCGCCTCACTGACCAGCAGCTTGACCTCCAGGCCCATGCGGAGGACCTTGAAAATCGTTCCCGTCGGAACAACATACGGGTACCGGGTGTCCCTCAAAAGGAAGAGGGGACTGACACCACGGGATACCTACAAGCCCTCTTCAGGAGCATTCTGGGGGAGCCTGCGGACTTTGCCATTCGCATCGACAGGGCTCGCAGGGTTGGGATGCCTCGTCGAGCCCCGGGCCCGCCACCGGACACATCCTGGCCTTCCTCCCTGACTTTCCGTTGAAGGAGAGGATTTTCCGGGAGGCCCGGCGAACCCAGCCCCTTCAATTTCAGGGTCATCCCATCGTTCTATACCAGGATCTCTCCTCCATCACTCTACAAAAGAGAAAAGAATTCAAACGAGCGACGGACTTCCTGCAACAAAAGGAGATCCCCTATTCATGGGGACACCCATTTCGAATAATATTCAAGTGGAATGGATGTCTACATCAGCTGCGATCACTCAGGGACACCTGCACCCTCCTAGGACTCGACCAGGACGATGATGAACCTATATCAGGAGACTTGCAAGGACCGTCCAGGGGGGGCTGGCAGACTGTGAGTTATAAACGATCCCCGTCGCACCGCCTTAAACCGGACGCCTCTGTCATTTCCCGAGAGCGCGAAACTGCGGTGGCGGAGGTGGCCAAAGAAACTTCTACGTCTGAGTGAATGACTCCTTTCCAGGGGAGATACATATAGCACACACTTTGCCCATGCGGCGGTTGGGGTAGGGTGGGGGGGGGCCGGAGAAGCCGCCGTCGGAGATGACCCTTTCAGTACAACATACAACGGCCCTGTGCGGACTAACAGGACTGGGACTATGCATTTTTATGGTGTTGGGGATGGGAGGGGGGAGTTGGGAGGGGGGGGAGTTTTCCAGCCTACGAACAGACTACTTTTCAGTTGCACAGGCAGTTTGATTTTGGGATTGTTTGGGGGGGGTTTTGGGTGGTGGGAAGGTCCGAGGGTGGGAACCAGTGTGCCAGACGGGTTCTATTAATTGCAGAATTGACACGTCATTACTACGCCAGTTACGATACATGACACTTAATTGTCACCAGAGGATCGGAGGCGATCTGCGTGTTCATGGGGGGGGAGGGGGGGGGGGGTTACGGCTTGCGATCTGCTGCGCCGCTGCACCACAGTACATGGGATGATAACTCTGAGCTATGCCACGTGTTCACTGAGCCATGACTGACACTATCCTTAGAATACTAACCCTCAACGTGAAGGGGTTGAATAATCCTGTTAAGAGGAGGGCTATTATCTCCTACCTAGAGCATTCTGGGGCTGATATCTTTTTGTTGCAGGAGACCCGCCTCTTGCAAAGGGACTGGCATAGAATGCGTTCCCGCGCCTTCCCACAACAACTCTTCTCCTCTCTCCCTACGAAAACTGCTGGGGTAGCGATCCTAATATCTAAACACTTTCGAGGAAGGGTGGGAAACAAAGTGGGGGAAATTAAGGGTCGCCTGTTAGCACACACATTTCAACTAGGAGATACACATCTCACAATTAGCTCCCTATATGCCCCGAACGCAGGATAAGAGGCCTTTCTAAAAGGCGCAGTATCAGAGGCGCTTCAATCCTCACACTCACCCTTACTCCTGGGCGGGGATTTCAATATCGTTATGGATACACATGCCGATAGGTCAGGCACCGCTATGGAGGGACTGGTGCGATCTCGCCAAATGGCCTTGAGTGGCTAAAAGATAGGGGATTGGTAGACCTCTGGAGGGCCAAACACCCAACTGCATCGCATTGGTAGACCTCTGGAGGGCCAAACACCCTTCTACTCGCATGTGCACCGCACATACGCCAGAATCGGTCATTTCCTAGGCTCCTCGGAATTACTCAAAACTCTTGAGGATGTTAGCATTACACCTGCAGCCGTTTCCGACCATGACGCGGTGGAACTGTCACTCAGACTTCGCGCAGCCCACCGTCCCCGGGGCTCGTGGCGCCTACGCGAAACCTTATTGCAACGTCCAGACGTCATTAAAAGGATTAGCGATTGCATTACTGACTACCTGGCCACTAACGACACGCCGGGAATCTCCATGAAGGCTCTCTGGGGAGCCTTGAAATCGGTCCCTCACGGCGAGTTAATTGCCATAGCAGCAGCTGAGGCCAAAGATTGCAAGACTAAAAGAGATGACCTCACAGCGCGCGTCGCGGAATTAGAAAGGGTCCACAGCCGCACCTGCGCTCCGCGCGTTTGGAAACAGCTCTAGTCCAGCTAGCTAGCCTGGACACCGATAGAGCGGAATTTGCGGCCCTCCGTCTTCGGCATACCTATTATGTAGGAGGTAACAGAACTGGCCGCTTACTAGCCAGCGCTTTGAAGGCCAAGACCCAACGCTCTAAAATTACTGGTCTCAGACGATAACGGGGCAGTCCTCACGGATGACATTCAAGTGGCCGAGGCCTTCCGATCTTACTATGCCTCGCTGTATGGGGCGGAAGGGACGTCCCCTGCAGACCTAGAGGCTTACTTGAGCACGACGGCCCTCACCGAGGTCTCTAAGACAAACGCGGATGCTCTGGATGCCCCCATCCGCCAGGATGAAGTACTAGCAGCCATATGCCGCTTACGCCCGCTCAAATCCCCGGGACCCGATGGATTCTCGGCGGGATTTTATAAAATCTTTAGCCGGCAGATAGCCCCAGTGCTCACCCTCCTCTTCAATTCTTTCAAGGGCCCAGGCGCTATTCCTTCGGACATGCTGGCCGCGAGGTGGTGGTATTGCCAAAACCCGGAAAAAAAAACACGCACTGCTCTGCTTTCCGCCCTATATCATTATTAAATCTGGACTTAAAGCTTTTTACTGGCATTCTTGCCGCACGTCTTGGCCCCTGCCTTCCTGGAATTTTGGAACCAGACCAATCCGGCTTTGTACCCAATCGACAGTGCAGCGACAACACTAAAAGGGTACTCCATCTAATTGACAAGTCGCATTTTCAAGCCTCAGACTCCGCGTTGCTTGCCATTGACGCGGAGAAAGCATTCGATCGCGTGGACTGGACATATTTACAACAGGTCCTGCGGCGCTTCGGACTGGGTGACCGCTTCTGCTCTTGGATAGCATGCTACTACCATCACCCTCAGGCTAAGGTCCAACTGGGCAGCTTACATTCAAACTCATTTGAAAATCAGCGCGGCACCAGGCAGGGGTGTCCCCTTTCCCCCCTTCTATTCGCCATGTATATAGAGCCACTGGCGCAGAAGGTCCGGGATAACCCCAGAATTAAGGGTATCACCTTCGGGCACGAACCCCATACGATTAGTTTATACGCAGATGACGTGATAGTCGCCCTTGACCACCCAGATAGCTCTATACCCGCCTTTATGGAGGAACTTGACTCATTCTGCTCCGTCTCGGGCTTCCGAATTAACATAGGTAAATCTCTGATACTACCACTGGGCAAAAATGCACAGACACACGACTCTGCCATTGGACGAGGGAGCGGTCTTTAGCTGGCCGCCCAGGTCCCGAACTTGGGGATTACCATTACCTCATCAACAGAATCGACGGTATCAACCAATTACAATACCCTCACCACACAGATCCGGACGGATCTGGCGCACTGGTCCAAACAGCCGCTTTCTTTACTGGGAAGGGTGGCAGCAGTGAAAATGTTGATCCTGCCTAGGATCCTCTATCTCTTCCAGACCATCCCAGTCAGGCCCCCAGCGGGCACCCTGAAAGACCTACAGGCCACTCTTCATCATTTCATCTGGGAGGGGAAACGCGCACGTATCCATAAACAACTGGCGTACAAAAGTGTGGACGAAGGAGGCCTAGGTGTCCCCAACCTGCTGCAGTACTTCCATGCCTCCCAACTCCGCTATTTAGTAGAGTGGTACAGACCAGAGTCGGAGAAGAGATGGCTCTTCCAGGATAGAGCTATGGCACAGACTTCGCTTTGGAGGATTCCATTCCTCGCTAGGCAACATCGACCACGATACGTATTAAAATCACCTATTACCCGCACGACTCTACAGGTATGGGACAGGGTGGCACTTAAAGCAAGATTTAACAACCTTTCCTTCCCCATTCACTCCCATTTTAGATAATCCAGAATTCCCTCCGGGCAATGGTGCAGGCACATTCCCCCAGTGGCGAGATACGGCGTGTCGCTCCGCCGGCAACCTTTTCGATCTTCGAGGATTTCTTCCTTTCACAGACATTCAACAGGGGTACGGCATAGAGAATCCCCACCTGTTCCAATACTTTCAACTTAGACATTGGCTCACTGACCCAGACACCGCCGCCATGGTGGGCCGCCCTATGAAAAATGGTTACTTACTAAGGACACGGATAAACACCTCATTTCAGAAATTTACAAAATGCTCACACCACCACACACTCCGGATAAAACACCAAGTCAGAGGCGCTGGGAGGCTGAACTGGGTAGGAACTTGACATCTAAAGAATGGAGTTACATATATTATAGGGCTTCGCACACTACACGTAATACAGCGGCGAGGGAGGCGGCAGTGAAATTGGCTATGTACTGGCATCTCACCCCAGTCCGACTTCACAAGGGGAACCCAGCACGTAGTGAGCTTTGTTGGAGGGGTTGCGGGGAAAGGGGCACTCTAACCCACCTCCTTTGGGACTGTCAGGAACTTAGGGGCTACTGGGAGACGGTGCTGAACGATGTTGACTCCACTTTTGGGACTGAAATCCCGAGATTCCCTGCATATGCTTTATTGGGTCTCCCCAATGCATTAACTTTCCCTCTGAAATCATTGCGGGGTCGTCAGATGGGGATCACCATACAAGCGGCCACGCAGCATATCCTATCATTGTGGGGCTCAGCGACTAAACCCACACACACACGGGGTGGCTCCACAAGCTTTGGTTTACACTTGGGATGGAACGCATACAGGCTACACTTACCAACTCTACCGATGCCTTTCGGAAGACGTGGCCTCCACTACTGTCCCTCCTGTCCAAAGAATTCAATGAAGTCACGTGTCCTAAATATCTTAAAATTCTACACCTCATCGACACCACCCGTGCCTCTCGGTGACTTCTCGGACAACGGCACTGATCCTCACTGGCCAGTTGACGGACCTTTTGATACTACATGGCACACTGGTTGGGGTGGGGGAGGGGGGGACCGGGGCTAGGTTGTTCGGGTAGTTTTGGTTATTGTTGTCTTTATTGTTTTACCTTCTTGCAACACTGAATATTAGTATCTACGATGTCGTACTATGTCTTTGGCATATATGCCCTGCTTTACTACGCCATTTCAGAGAAGACATGCTTGTCTGTCCCGTCCGCTGTATATGCCTAATGCCTTTACAATCTGTCACGATGTCTTCTTTTACGTCTACTGGACAAATCAATAAAACACATTTGAAACTAAAAATCTACAGCTAGGCACTCTACAAAAAAAGGGTCAGTTTTTACTTTAAAAATAAATTATGTCCACATTGCGTTTTGAGCCGTTTCCTGTCGCGGGCACTAGCCCTACCCATACAAGTGAGGTACCATTTTTATCGGGAGACTTAGGGTAACACAGAATTGTAGGGCAACTGTTATTACTTATTGACTTTTTTTTAAATAACATTTTTATTGATTTTTTCGGCAGAGAAAAAAACAACAAGCATGTCATTATCAAGCAACACTCTCACGTCCCAGACCCCCCAACCTCCCCACCCCTCCCAAGTTTCAGGACACTATTTCCAGCTTCCAATTGTTCAGCCACTACCATGTCCCAAGTCCACAACAGCAATAACTCAGGGTCCCGTATCCCCATCTCCACAATGCCAACCATACGTTCAAGTCTGTGTGACCCATCAAAGCCCTCCATCCAAACCATGGTAGTGTCGCCATTTGCCCCATACCCTGCCGAACTTGTTCGGGCACCCTCTCGCTTTGTATGTGACTCTCTCGGCCGCCATATATAAATCCATACCCCTCCTCCATTCCTCCAGCAGTGGTATGTCCGACGCTCCCCACTTCCGGGCTACGTCCCTCTTGGCCATTACCAGGGCTAGCACCAGGAAAATTAACAATGGGCGTGCCAAGTCTACATCATTGGTCATTCCCAGGAGTACCAGCTTCGGGTCTAATGGAATGGTCGTCTCTAACACCTCTCCCAGTTCTGTAAGGACCTCCTCCCAGTATGTTTGAATGTGCGGGCAGGACCATATTGTGTGGAGGAAATCCCCTCTGTCGTGTCCACATCGCAGACAACAGGGATCCGGTATTCTCCCCAGTTTATGCAGTCTCACTATCAAAATAGGTCCTATGTAGGATCTTGAACTGGATCAAACGGAGGCGTGATTTAATCGCCACCTCCCTAGGATGTATCAGTATCATACCCCAGTCCACGTCATCCATGTCCCCCAATTCCCGCTCCCACGTGGTCCTGAGGCCCTCCAATTTATTTGGTCTATTATTCATTATTGTTTTATATGTCAGCGACACTGCTTTCCAGGGGATCCGTTCCTGTAAAAGGCGGCCTTCCAATGGAGCATATTCGGGGAGTGCCTCTGTCAGTGCCCCCTCCGCCCTCCATGCATGGCGCAATTGCATATATTAAAAAAATTGGGAGCGGTGAAGCCCATATTCCTTTTGCAATGAAGGAAAGGAGTGCAGCGCCCCCTTTTTTGCCACATCCCCCAGAGTAGAGATGCCAATGACGTCCCAGCCCTGGAACCCTTTCAACTTGCTAAGTTCCTTCAGCCAAGTGCAGTTCCACAGCGGGGTTTGTTCTGTCGGTTTGTGCTCCCATCCGATTGCCCTAGTCGCCCTTTTTCATGCCCCCAGTGTGATTTTAGTAGCCGGTAGCAGCCTAGCCTGCCCCCTCCCTCCGTATAGGTAGTATATACAGGTGCGTGTGCCCATGGTATGCCTTTCCAGTGCATAGGTGGTGTGTGTGGCGGGTGCATGTATCCATTCATTAATGGGGGCCAAGTGTTCCGCCCAGTAGTAGGCCTCTAGATCGGGTAAGGAAATCTCCCCCATCATATTGGTGTCTCTGCAGGGTCGAAAGCGCTACCCTGGGTTGCTTCCCCAGCCATAAATAAGACCTCAGTTCCGCATGGACGTCTCGGTAAACCCTACACTGCATGCGGAAGTATTCATTCTGAAAGGCATATAAAAATCTTGGGAGCGAAATCATTTTAAACATCGCTGCCCGCCCGAGCATCGTCAGGGGAAGCGATTGCCATCTGAGAGTGTCCTCAGTAAAATTGCGTATGACGCGCCTAATATTTCGTTCGTAGGAAAGCTCACCAATAGTCGTTACAAAGATCCCCAGGTATGTGAATCCCTCTCTAGTGGTCTGCAGTCTCTCAGGCAATGCGGGCCACTCGTCCCCTCCTTGGGGGTCATAGAGCGTCGACTTATGCCAGTTGACCTTGTACCCAGACTGGGCCCCGTAACGATCCAATTCTAAAAACAATGCCGGAATAGTGACTTCCGGTTGCATGATGTAGAGCAGGACGTCGTCAGCGTATAGGGACAATTTTTTGTCAGCGTCGTCCGCTTGCCCGATCCGAAAGCCAGATATCCCTACATTCTGCCTAACTGCGCACGCCATTACTTCGATAGAAAGGGCGAACAACAGGGGAGACAGGGGGCATCCCAGTCTGGTGCCCCGTTGTATAGGAAAGACCCCTGAAAGTGTCCCATTGACCCGAACTCTCGCTCTGGGGTCGGTATATAATAGACAAATTTTATGCCTGTACTTGGGCCCAAAGCCAAGTCGCTCCATTACTCCTTCCATAAATGGCCAGTGGACAGCGTCAAACGCCTTTTCTGCGTCTAGGGACCGGAACCAATGAGGATCAGCTCTGTTACATACCTCCCTTAGCCAATTATGAGTCCGCCGTAAGTTGTATCTGGTTGCTCTTTCCAGGAGGAACCCCGTTTGGACAAGGTGTATCAATCCCGTTATGACTTGCCTCAAGCGGAGAGCCAGAATCGTTTCGTACAGTTTCGCCTCCACGTTTAGGAGGGAGATGGGTCGGTAGGACGAGCAATCGTCCGGCGGCTTCCCTTGCTTGTGGATCGGGATGATCGTGGCCTGACGGAGGTCCAATGGGAACAGCCCCTCCGCTTCGGCATCCAGGAAGAGGCCCAGTAGGTGGCGGGTCAGGAGATCCGCTGTTTTAAAAAAAAATCCGCTGGGAAACCATTAGGGCACGGGGCCTTCCCCGCGCGGAGCCTTGTCAGTGCCACCCTGTCGTGTATTTCTATAGGTTCTGAATCAGTCCCCCTATTCCTGACCCTATTCTGGTTAAACTAACTATCAAGTTAACTAACAGTCAGCCCATGAGGCAAGAAAACCCCCATGATGCAGATACCGTTATCTGACGCAGTCACACTACGGCACAGGAACGTGTTATCTGATTAGGTCATAACGCTTGAGATCTAATTAGACAAGCGACATTCCTCCAGCCCCTGATAAGGCATACGACGTTCTCATAACAAATCAAACCTATGACAACCTGGAAAATCCGTGCGGCCATTGTTTTGATTTCACAGAGAACTTTTGCAAAAGAATGTGCTAACGAGCAAGTCGTATGACATCTTTATTGACGTACCTATGTCCATCCTTACGTCAATCTCTGCACCTTTAAGGTATAAATATTGCCGACCTTGCCCTATGCAAACACACGCGTGGTGACAAGACGGAGCAGCCATACTTGCCGAAGCCGAGAGCAGAAGCAGACCCCGCAGGCAGCAGCCCCGCCTTCCTGACGCGCTGAGAGACGCGCTGCTATCTCAAACCGAGAGACCCAGCACCGGCGCTTCTGGGCAGCCCTCGCAGGCAGCCTGGAATATCGAGAGCAGAGAAAGAGATACCATTCCTCATCCATCCTAAATTCCAGGTACAGAACTGAATAACCCCTCACAGAGAATTCTTTAGTTATTCACTTGGCAAAAACAAACTTAACTTAAACTGTAACTTTCTATTCCCGCCAACGCATTAGACTTAGGTCAGGTACACGGGGTAGGCGTATTTAGAAACACCAGTTGAGTACGTTTAGTCAAATGTATATGTGTATGTAAATATATTTTAATCATTTTAAAACATCATATGGCTCAGAAACCATATCAATGTTTTTACAGTATTATTTTATACTATTGCTTCTAATGTATGCACTTTACTTAACTATAAGTATTGCAATAATATCGATCCATTTCTCTTGTACGAGAAAAGAGACTGATCAATAAATAACACCTTTTTATTGAACACGCCCGTCTCTTCCTTTTCTCTACATTCTGATGAGACTAAGAATGCACGTACTGACTGAGTAAAATAATTGCCTTGTGCTCACACGACTCTTGAGATTGACTCTTGATTAGGGGAGAGCAAAGTTGTCATGTTCTATGGTTGTCAGAAACTAAATCCCTTCTTGTCTAATCAGGGGAGTTAATTCCTTCCTTGAACATTCGAGAAAGTTTCTAGCGAACTCTGAGCTTAGCTGGCAAACCCAAAAATTAAGTCTAGTATCGACAGTAGTAGACCTAGTTAACGTCTGGTCTAGGCCTTTACTGCTGTAGGTACTATTCCAATGCGCAGAGCCTATTGGGAAAATAGGAGCTACACTACATGGCGCCCAACGCGTTTGGAAAGGGCGATAAAACTAACGTAAGACATTTAGAGTAACTCAGTCGTGCTTTCTCACTCAGACCCCTTTTCCCAAATACTCCAAAGACGTCTGGAGTGGGTGAAAGGTTATTATATCCTCCAAAACCTCGCAGGAGGGAACTCCTATGTATGGTTCTTGGTCTAGTCAACGTTGAAGGATAAAACAGTTCCAGAATATTGTGCATCTAATCTCTGTTTCCATAAGAAACCTGATCTGCAAACAAACATAATACCATCCATTCTGTAACATGGCAGAGAGTGATGATGAAAGAGAGGCAATTAGATTAGCTACTGAAATAGCAGATGCTGATGCTACCATGCAAACAGCAGACCCGGATATAATACTCATCCAGGTCGCCAAAAGGAGATCTATAACCTTAAAACTTATAGAAAATGGACTGACACCTAGAGGTGGCACAGTCATATTCGTAATTGAGGCACACGAATATCGGCAGACAGAGGTATACTATACATGGATACATTTTCCAGCAGCAAATGCTGTAACAAAGTACTTCCACTATTACAAAGTAGAGGAACCTCCTAATGAGTACATTCCTTTCGAGGAGGTGGAAGTACCACTCAAATTCCAAGAGCATTTGCTCTTATTTGATGGCGCCCTAAAACATAACAATCACATTACAAGGCTCGGTCCTTTAGGAAGACCAGGAGCAACGTGGCCGGTCCTAGCCGGATACACACCACATCCAGACATCGAAAGAATGCCTGCAGCAGAGCTGTTAATACAGCTAAAACAACTACTAAAAATTCATAGACAATTAGTTCAGTATGTAATGCGGACTTCAACAATTCAGCCAGCGATTAAACTACCACAGCTGACCCCTCACCAGGGGAACACAAATAAAATTACACCACAGAACATCCAATCCTGCCTAGGTAAAGTTCCAGCTAAACGGGAACAAATACCATTCTGGTTGGCACAGAAAATTACCCAAATAGAGGCGGTGTTTCCTGACACCACCCCATTAGAAAACCACAGGATTCTGACTATATGTCTCCCAATGGGAATCGCACCACACATTGAGGACTGTGACACTTGGGGTACAGTCTTTGCTTCCATCTATACAAAAACGCAAGGTGTTCCATCCATTTCGGTGATACCAGATGTGCTAAAACAAATTCAAGATAAATACGGTCCAGAACCTGCTTTAACTCTTGGTATGAAATTACTGAAAGACTTCAAGCAGGTCTCGGCTATATTACTAGCCAACATAAAAGGTGAAGCAGCAAACGTGGCGATCCGCCAGAGGTTAAAAGAGACAGATATAGCAGACCAACCAGCTGAAATTGCCAGAATCATAGAAAAATCCTATGAAGAACTAGGCAGAGATAGTCTAGGTGGAATACCAGTAAAACCGCAACTGACTACAAGTCCAGAAAAAATGTTTTTTAACAATAATAATAATTCACCAAAAAAGAACTGGGATGGAAACAAACAATCCAATCCTAAAGAAAAGAAATTCCAGTCCAGAGGAAGGTCTCCTAGGCGAAGAGAGAAATCTCCAAACCCGAGACAAAGATCACCCCAGAGTGAACCCTCTGGGAATAGATATAACCTTAGAAATAGGGATAATATTAAAAAACCTGATAGATATCAAGACATTGATACACGTCCCTCTCAATCTTTTCAGAATTCCTCGCAGAAATCGGAAAGAAGAGGACGATCAGAAGAGCACGCCAAGTCCAAAGACAAGGAACCTGCTCAACTGAAAAAGAAATCACAATTTCCAAAAAAGAAGGTAGCTAGTATCAAGGTAGTTAACAATGCCGAGAATACTGAGGCCACAACTGAAAAACGGAGAGTGGGCTCAGACAATGCTAGACAGCGCAGCAGAGGTGAGCATAGCTCGCAAAGTCCTTATGGATCATCTGGAGACAGTGGACACGAATGAATACCTTCAAGTGGAAACTGCAGATACCAGAGTTAGCAAGCCCCACAAGATATACGAGATAACATTACGTATAGAGGGAGATAAGACTAGGAAAATAAGGGGACTATTTTGGGATAACCTCTCCAAGGGTTATGACATCCTTCTAGCTGAAAAAGACTGGCCACCAGAGTTTGTCAGGGAGTGCCCTCATGGCGAAGAAGTAATTATGCCTGCCTTCTCGAATCAAATCCCGATTCATAAAAAATATACACTTGCTAGAAAGTGGGCAGTGGCCTTAGCACCTGCTTTATATAAAAATCATGTAGGATGGGATGAGGATTCTCCTCCTCACAAAATCCAGTTAAAATCACAACCAACTGCACAAAGGCAGTACCCAACTAAGCAAGAAGCTAAAAAACAAGTAAATGAAATACTAGATCAGCTAGAATACCAGGGGGTGATTGAAACTTGCACCTCACAAATGAACAATCCTTTGTTTCCGGTCTCCAAACCAGACAATTCATATCGCCTAGTTTTGGATTACCGACACCTTAACACATGTTGCAAAACTTTTGCAGTGCAAAACTCACACAGTGCTGCACTAATGAATAACATAGTGCGCAAAAAATACAAAACAACCTTGGACATCTCCAATGGATTCTTTTGTCAAAACATAGCACCAGAGAGCAGATATTTAACAGCTTTCTCAGTAAATGGCACTCAAAAACAATTCTGTCGGTTAGCCCAGGGGTACAAGAACAGCCCGGGGGTATTCTCAGCGAGAGTAACAGAATTACTACAACAATATGATGATGAAGCATTATCTTATGTCGATGACATTTACTTAACAGATGATGACTTGGAGACTCACTTGAAAAGAGTGAACACCATAATACTTGGTTTCGCTGCAGAGGGTTACAAATTCAACTTCAAAAAGTCCAGAATTGCCCATCTGACGGTCCTATTCTTAGGATATGAGCTATCAAGTGAAGGTAAAAGCCTGGCAGACAATTTCCTAGAGAAATGTGCCGTTATCCAAGCTCCTAAAACACTAAAAAACCTACAGTCAATTTTAGGCTTCCTAAACTTCGGAAGAACATACATTGCAAATTACGCAGAAAGGGTGAAACCCCTTTACGATCTAATTAAACCAGACTTTAAAAGATCCAGTTGGACTCAAACACACACAGAAATTTTGAGATCCTTACAAACAGACATGCTAATTAAAACAAAATTAGAAACACGTGATAATACGCAACCTTGTGATCCGAGTCATCCCAGGGAAATGCGGATTCACATACCTGACCTCTAATGAGGGAGAAAAGGTACCAATTGCATTCAAATCACACTTGTACACAAAAGCTGAACAGAGATTCAGCAACAAAGGAAAAATTGTTCAAGCAGTTCAAACCGCAATAGCTAGAGAAAAAGACATAGCTGACGGTAGACATATCACAGTCAGAACAGCAGAATCAGCCTTTGAAGCACTAACAACACCGTGTAATTTACCAACAACAACATTGAATCCGGAATGGATACAATGGGTGAATTCAATCACAACGGACAAAGTAAACTACTCCTTTGATCCAGAACTAGAAGAATTAAAAAATCTAAAATATGAAAAGACGTATCCTCTGCCAATCGACATTCTGCCTCTACGACATTACGCCTGTGTAATCTATACAGACGGACATGCTCAACCCTCCGTTTGGGGAGAACATGCATACAATCCCACATGTGAGATTACAAAAGAAGTGTGGCGCGGAGGTAAACTAAAACCTCTATTAACAAAATCACACTCAGTAGAAACTAATTCAGAAATACAAACTGAAATAATAGCTTTGAAAATGGCGCTAGATAATGCGGATCGCGAATTCCCGACACTTATAGTGTCAGATTCATATTTCTGCGTCAAAGCATATAACAAGGATTTGCAGACATGGATTCAGAACGGTTACAAAGATGACACAGATGCACCAATAAAGCAGAGACTTCTCTGGGAACAAGTAGCTCTTTTGAAAAAAGAACTACCAAAGACTCACGTGACTCACTCACTGAGTCATCAGCGTGATGGCGTTCACGTTGTAGGGAATTCATTGGCTGAAACAGCCGCAGCGGCAGCCAGTAAACCGGCTCCCGTAGATCGAAAAAAGCGTACATTAAAATACATTGACGGTGAAACATTGCTGGCGGTGAAAACGTCATCAAAAGGCGACTGCTCAGCATTACCGATCAACTATCCACTCAATTATACATACATAATCGATGCAAACTCCGTCCCTTTTGCTCGAATCCCTGGAGTGGGGGATAGAGTGATTCCAAACATGGACAGGAGACACTTGTTAATCGCAGACGCACACATGGGCGAGGGTCTCAGACACCTTAAATTAAAAGATTCTCTGGAAGAATTACAATCACGGTACTGGTGGCCAGGCATGAGCCTGCACTACACCATGTTTGTAAAAAACTGCCCAAACTGCAACAGAGATCGCAGTGGGGAGAGAAGCAGTTTAATACCTCGTCGTATCAAGGCAGATAATATTACCAACAAAAAGAATGGCTTGCGATTAACATACACAGGCTAGTTCCACTTATAATGTAGATCCACAGCACTCGGCTGACGTCCGGACTGTTATACAAGATTTGCGAGTCTAAATGGCATATACGCTAAGAGCATGCTACGTTCGACCATTTTTTTTTTCACTCAGGCAATCCAGCCTGGGGGGGGAAAGAATGGCCAAATGAGCACAGCCCAGCGGGAATCTTCTCACTTCCTTCCTGAGGGTATGGGATGGTGTAAAGAAAAAACCAAGGCAGAAAGCAATCTATAATGGAAAGGACATTAGGTTCGGGAGCTGGGTGGGTCAAACATCTAATAAGTGTCCAACGTAGTCTAAATAACTTGCCAAGAAATTCTCTGAAGGGATTCAGTCCGTACGAATTATTATTCGGAACTAGGATGTTGATCTCTGACCTTGATAGTCAGACTTCAGTGGTAATAGAAAAAACCTTTGATGTCAAAGACCGTTTGGCTATTTTGCAGGACTTAAACAAAACAAGAAAAGACCTGAGCAACATACAGTTGAAACAACAGCCAACAACCACTGAAGAATCACCACCTGTCCCAGCAAGACCTGTCTGGATTCCAAAAGTCGGGGATCTAGTCAGGGAGAAGATCGCGGTAAAGAAGGAATTTGGGCCTTCTTACAGAAAAGCAGTTCCTGTCTTGTCTGTCAACGGGACAAGATCAGTTGTACTACCACCACTTGCTGGAAAAAAGGAGAACCGAGTTGTATCCATCGACCTGGTAAAACCACAACATGTGGCCGATAACAAACAGTAGGCCAAGTGGACTCCCAATAAGTAGCAGAACACCAAGGTTTGCTACCAGTACAGAGGTCCTAACAAAGAGGCTCATCACATTCGAAACGCCTAAAGAAGAACAACAAGGACTATGCAACAATGCAATAGAACTCAGACCTCTGAAAACCCAAATAAAGACATTTAGCAGAGACACACCAATCTACAATGAAGTTCCAAGTGAAAATGCAAGAAACAAAAATCCTGAACCAATTGGAACAATTGACAGAACTGCATCTGGTTACTTCATCAACTTCGATGATTCCTCTGAAGGTTTCAGCGAACAAAAGACACAGCCATCATCAAAATCCTTTAAAGACAAAGCTAAGGAACTTTTGAAACAACTGAAAGAAACATATCTGGTTACTCCATGGATTGAATTTTGGGTGGGTTTTGGTGCATTTATCCTCATACTTTGGCTCATCATGGTATTTACCTTGGGACGCTTCATTGAGGGAAAATATGCTAAAATGGACACAGCAAGTCAGAACATCAACTTGGTCCTCAAACCACACACATCTTCACACGTCGAGAAACGAGAACTTTCTTCAGAACTTTCTTCAGCCAACTTCACAGCAATTCCAATACCTGGTGGGGTAGCCTGGGACAACACTGACTATGAAATTTATGGTCCGGTCGAGATCCTGAAATATCCACACCAAATCAAGATCTCCTTGAGTGACTTTGCAAAACCAAACTCATTTGCTGATGATTGGGACTTTGAAAGTATAAACAATATGATGTCTGACTTAGTAATGTCTGCTAAATTTACAAAACATGATTATTTGCAAGGTTCTACAAATTATGATAGTATGTATTGCTATAACCATTATGGTAACCATTTCTTGCATAAATCTGCACAACCTAGAAATGTTTTAAATTATAATCAATGGGAACATTGTGCTACACCTCCAAAAGGGAGCTCTAGAACCGTTTATGACAAATATTCATATTTTTCAGGTTTTAACATAACTAATGCTGAAACATTTTATTACAAATTGTCAAACAAGACAGGGATGAAAACCATGATAACCAACACAAAATTGATATATTCAGATTCATTCTTTGAAAAAATGAATACTTTTGGATTTGATTATTGGGACAAAAATGTTGATTTGAAAAGTGTTTGGGGTACAAAAGAATGGCAAGTACAGGGTATAGAAGCTTTGTTTAGAGCCTGCATGATCCCAGAACAAATGATATTTTTAAATGACACTGTTCAACAAACCACCTGTCTTGGCTTAGCCAAAATCAAAGATTTAAATAACCTGTCTATTCCAAAGCCAACAATGTTTAGCAATAACTCTGATACAGATGAAGAAATAGACATAAGCCATATACTTAACCAAAACAGAACACATCCTGATTGGAAACAATGGTTGATCTGGCCCGCAGATACAAATAACTGTCAAGATAGATTCCTGAATAAAACACAGGGTTTCAAAATGACCAGGCCAGACCCTAGATATCCTCAAAGACATCACCCAGGGATAATAACAACCTACAGTGTGGGCAAATTATGCCTTCAATGGCTACAAACTTCCACACTGCCTGAAATTAAGCAACACCTAACTTTACTTACTGATGGTGCTGACTTGCGTGATTTCATACTGGGACCACGCAAACAGCGTCAAAAGCGTTTCATAGCAGCCTCTGTATATGCAGCATACAATGAGGCCTGGAAGGTTACTCAAATTGAAACAGCAGAGAGAATACGAGAAATTGACCGTATCAATTTGGAAAAATCACTTTCTGTAGTGGACAATGGGTTAATGACTCTGTCCTCCAGAATATTTTCATTGGACAGCATTGTGTCTTCAGCAATCGATATATTATCGCAAGACTTACTGTTATTACAACATGGTCAGTCACAATTGCGCTCTATTGTACAGCTTGGCTGGACGTTACAAAATCTGCGTTCAGGCTATGTGCCTTGGCGTTTAATCAACACAACGTCACTATTCCAAATCTTTAACCATACTGATAGACAAATCGGTATGTCGCAGAAGGGTGCTGATTATACAATCTTGAGCATTGAAAAACTAGAAAGATTACCAATGACAATGTCAGAACGACCTGTCAGTGAATGGATAATCCACGGAATCATAAATATTCCAATCTCAACCTTCAGGTTTCAATACTGCCAAAAATATATACAGGCTGGCATGTACGAGAAATTGGGAAAGGGGTACCTTAAAACAACTTGGAACCTGCCCTATTCACATGCATGTGTCAGTAACAAAGGACAGAAAGTGTTTCTTAGTGGCAACAATTGTGCTATGTCACTAAGCGGCACGCTTCTGTGTAACGGTATTAGTTTGCACGGAGCCTGTGAAGGGAATTCATACAACCTTTCATGTCACCAGCAAGGCGCACCTGCAACTGAAATAGAACCATTCTTTCAAAGACTCTATAATGGGAGTTACATTCTTATTGTAGACCGCAGATGTTGTAGTCTTATGCCCGGGACTCCTTATCTAGTCACTACAACGGCGAAGGTCAAGTGCTGTGGACGTTCTTTGTTCCCCAGCTCCTTTCCAGACAGGGAGGCAAGGGCATGGCCCGGTTTGAAAATTACTTCTATTCGAATAGATACTTTAAGCAGAATGAAAACAGTGCTTCTTCAGACGCCTACAAGGCTCACGTCATCTAAAGAAACATATGATCTACAAGTCGCAAGGACGACTGCAGAGATACATACATTACTATCAACCAATTCCCCCGTACATTTCGCGGAAATCCTGAGCGAAATCTTAAATATTTCTGATACCACTGGGGTCTCAAAGGTATTTAAGACAGTATTTTCGATGGCATTAACACCATTCAAAGCCATACTGGGTATTTTTCCAGATTTCGTCCATTCGATTTTTGGCGGACTTCCCCTGATCCTGGGACTAATTGCAGGAATCCTATTCCTAGTCCTTATTTTTCGTTATGGCAACCCATGTCACAGATCAAACTCTCGCGACAATGGAAGATACGATCCTAGCCATTGGATACCGGGACCGGATATCAAAAATCCTGGGACTCTCCCGGCTTAGAGACCTAAACATGACTTGGTTTCTATCATTTCGACCAATGTGGCAAAGGTGTGTTTTACCTGTACTAAGGTGTCTGCTATGCGGAGAAGAATGCGTGTTAGACACCTGTCTGACGCTACAATCGGATGCGCCGGTGGATGCAGATACACTGTTGGTTCCTACCAAGGTTCACGCACTGTGCTGCCCTCAAAGGCTGCCAATTCTGATGACGGCATTCCTGGAATCTTCACCACTACGATTGAAGAGTAGTGAAGTTCAAGATGAAAGCAGCATCGAACAGGTACGACCTTCTGTCAGCAATGCAAATCAGAATGTCAATGGAGACAATCATGCGCATGAATGCATGGTTACCCCTATTTCCGACTTAATGGAACTTTCCCATGAAGCTGTTGACAGTTTTTTCGAAAGCCTGAATGATATGATGTTCTCTCCAGAACAGAAATAGAGACTTTTGAGTAAACTCGCACACGGCGTTCCCTGAATTCGGCCTTCAACTTTAAAAATAAAGTCACATGAACAATTTCACTCCAGTTCACGGACAGCAATTTTTTTCAGCAAGCCCCTTAAAATATTTTTCTATATATTTTTTTCCCGGGACATTGATGATCTGCTTAAAGTAAGAAACTATTCCTAGAGAACTAAGATTTCTATTTTAGATACTTTATATAGACTTTAGCTGCCCGCTGGTATGTTCACAAATATTTTATTATGTGATGAAATGGTCTCGAACTTCCTTTCTGTATAGCCATATTAAGAGCCATTTCATGTGTATTTCTCATATACCAAAAAGCAATAATGCATTACAATGCGTGTTTACTTTTGCATTTAATTCATAGCTTAAGTGCATACAATATATATGACTGCAATTTTTCAGTATATTTGAAAATTTCGAAATGCATTTATGTATTTTGGGGTGGTAAGGTATACACTATACTCTATAGTATGTTGTACTATGTTATACTATGCATAGATTAGTAGATATGACCATAGTTAGCGTGGAGTGGGTGTCGTGTATTTCTATAGGTTCTGAATCAGTCCCCCTATTCTTGACCCTATTCTGGTTAAACTAACTATCAAGTTAACTAACAGTCAGCCCATGAGGCAAGAAAACCCCCATGATGCAGATACCGTTATCTGACGCAGTCACACTACGGCACAGGAACGTGTTATCTGATTAGGTCATAACGCTTGAGATCTAATTAGACAAGCGACATTCCTCCAGCCCCTGATAAGGCATACGACGTTCTCATAACAAATCAAACCTATGACAACCTGGAAAATCCGTGCGGCCATTGTTTTGATTTCACAGAGAACTTTTGCAAAAGAATGTGCTAACGAGCAAGTCGTATGACATCTTTATTGACGTACCTATGTCCATCCTTACGTCAATCTCGGCACCTTTAAGGTATAAATATTGCCGACCTTGCCCTATGCAAACACACGCGTGGTGACAAGACGGAGCAGCCATACTTGCCGAAGCCGAGAGCAGAAGCAGACCCCGCAGGCAGCAGCCCCGCCTTCCTGACGCGCTGAGAGACGCGCTGCTATCTCAAACCGAGAGACCCAGCACCGGCGCTTCTGGGCAGCCCTCGCAGGCAGCCTGGAATATCGAGAGCAGAGAAAGAGATACCATTCCTCATCCATCCTAAATTCCAGGTACAGAACTGAATAACCCCTCACAGAGAATTCTTTAGTTATTCACTTGGCAAAAACAAACTTAACTTAAACTGTAACTTTCTATTCCCGCCCACGCATTAGACTTAGGTCAGGTACACGGGGTAGGCGTATTTAGAAACACCAGTTGAGTACGTTTAGTCAAATGTATATGTGTATGTAAATATATTTTAATCATTTTAAAACATCATATGGCTCAGAAACCATATCAATGTTTTTACAGTATTATTTTATACTATTGCTTCTAATGTATGCACTTTACTTAACTATAAGTATTGCAATAATATCGATCCATTTCTCTTGTACGAGAAAAGAGACTGATCAATAAATAACACCTTTTTATTGAACACGCCCGTCTCTTCCTTTTCTCTACATTCTGATGAGACTAAGAATGCACGTACTGACTGAGTAAAATAATTGCCTTGTGCTCACACGACTCTTGAGATTGACTCTTGATTAGGGGAGAGCAAAGTTGTCATGTTCTATGGTTGTCAGAAACTAAATCCCTTCTTGTCTAATCAGGGGAGTTAATTCCTTCCTTGAACATTCGAGAAAGTTTCTAGCGAACTCTGAGCTTAGCTGGCAAACCCAAAAATTAAGTCTAGTATCGACAGTAGTAGACCTAGTTAACGTCTGGTCTAGGCCTTTACTGCTGTAGGTACTATTCCAATGCGCAGAGCCTATTGGGAAAATAGGAGCTACACTACAACCCTGATTTCCTCCTCCGTTATATCCGCCTCTAGGTCCAGTTGATCTGTCTCCTCAAGCTTCGGGAGGCTTATGTCCGCCATGTATTGCAGTGCATCTTCCCTCGTCCCTAGCTCTCGTGCCTCATAGAAGGCTTTGTAGAACCCTGCGAAAGTGTCCGCGATTTTGACATCTGTGCGGGCCCACCCCCCCTGGTCATCCTTCACCTTTTCCACCCATCGGTCGTACCTCTCCTTTCTGCTCAGCCATGCTAGCAGCCTCCCGGATTTGTCCCCCACATCGTAAAGACGATGCAGGGTCGCCATCGCCTGTGTCTTAGCCTCACCTGTCACCAAGTGCTTGTATTGGGTTTGCAGATCGGAGAGACGTTGAAGTTTCCCTGGGTCTCTGGTAGTCTGGTGCTCGTTTTCAAGCGTCAGTATCTGAACTTCCAGTTCCTGGACCTCAGCCTGGACTTTTTTCCTATCTTCCGCTAGTCTACATTGTGCCCTATCTCGGAGTACCACTTTGAGTGCCTTCCAAAGGACCACCCGAGAGTCCACCGAGCCTACATTCTCCGCCAGGTACACCTTCACGTCTGCTCTTAGGCCTTTCAGAATTTCCGCATTTTGTAGGTCCCATGCCGACAGTCTAAGTGTCTTGGGCCCCTCTCTCTTCTTCCTACCCACCTCTAACAACAAGGGTGAATGATCAGACACTCCACGTGCACAGTACTCCGCCGTGTCCGAGACCTGCAGTGTCTGTTGTGCCATAAATATGTAGTCCAAGCAAGAATACACTTTGTGTGCTCCGGAAAAGAAGGAATATGCCTTGGTTTAGGGATGGAGCATCTCCAAACATCTAGTAGGCCTAATGCTGTCATTGATTTGGCTAGCAGTGTCACACTCGGGGGGTCTATCACGGTCACCCGTTCTATCCAGCATAGGATTCATTACATCATTAAAGTCTCCTCCTATTATTTGAGTCATGTCTGCTGTGTTAAGGATAATATCAGATATTCCCTGGAGTGTGCCTGCCTGGAGCTTGGGTGGAGCATAGACTGAGACCATCGTGTATTCTTTCCTTCTCCACTGTCCGCGCACCCCCACATATGTTCGCTGCGGGTCTGTCCAGGTCTGTGCTATCTTCATAGGTGGGTGCTTTTTAATTAGGATTGCCACCCCTCTGGAGCCTGACCCTGCATGTGCCAATACTCTATATTGCCCCCTCGCTAGGAAGGCACAGTTAGTACCCCGTAGGTGTGTTTCCTGGAGGAGTATTACATCAGCCCCCGATCGCTTCACATAATTGTTGACCAGTACTCGTTTGATCTTCCAGCCCAGGCCGTTTACGTTCCAGGTCAGTACCTTAAGACCCTCTCCGGACATATTTTCTCTCTCAGTGATGCCCATAAGCCAATCTTGGAGTGAGACCTAGTGATTTCCAGCGTCCTGTAGTGGGAGTCATTTGGACGCGTGTGGTGTGCTCGCCATGACATGTTAAAACAAACCCCCCTACCCCACTCCCCCAAAGAACGTAGTCATCTTCCCAACTGTCCCCCACCCCACCGCCCTCCCCTTCCAGTCCCATCGGCCACCCAAACCGCATCTGGGGCTTTCTGGCGAAGGAAGGTCTGTCCCCCCCCCCAAAAAATCCCCTCACAAAATACCCCCCCCTCAACAACCTAGGGATGAAGCATAAAAAACAGCCGTCTCCCCAATATTCTCAACAAGTTTCACTTAAGACAAAACACAAAAAAAAACACAGTAAATAGTGGGGTGAATATGCCTTGCATGCTGTCCGGTTATGAGCTGAAAACATCTCGTTCCCATCCGTCTCAGTTCATGAGTGTGAGTCCTGAGTATCCACCTGGGAGCCTCCCGTCTGCTTATCCGCGTCCTGCTCCATCTCACGGATAGCTGGCACTAGCGGGTGTAGCGACTGGACATCCGGCTCCTCTTCCGCGGACGATTGACTCCCCGGGTCATCGTCTCCTTCCAAGCGCGCCTTCCTCTCCAGGACGCACAATCGTGATCCTTCCATGCCTCCTGTGGTGGGAGAGGCTGATTTCCTCCTCTGCCTGCCCGTCGTAGTACGTTGAGGATATGGCGTCGTCTAAACCCGCCGCCCACCTCTCGACCTCCGCCTTCGCTGTGTCTTAGGCATGCTCCATTGCGACCCTCCGCCAGACTCCGGAAGTGCCTCTACTATCCACGCGTCCACTGCTCCCCGGAGGGCTGGGCGCTCTTCTAACCACTGCCACGCATCTTCTGGGTGGGTAAAGAAATGCGTCTCTCCTTTGTACAGCACTTTCAATTTCGCTGGAAAGAGCAACATGTATTGGATATGTAAGTCCCTTAGTTTCGCTTTCACCTGATCAAAGGAGCGTCTCTGTTTTTGCACTTCCTGGCTATAGTCCGGGAATATCATGATGTGGGCATTTTCCAGTTTAATGTCCCCCATTTTCCTGGCTTCCCTCAGGATCACGTCTCGGTCGGCGAAGTTCAGGAAGCGTGCAATAACTGGTCGCGGTCGGGCCCCCTCCGGTGGTTTAGCCAACAGCGCCCTGTGCGCCCGCTCTATCAGGAAACAGTTGGAGAACTCCGCCGTTGGAAATGTTTTCTTTAACCATGAGTGCAGGAAAGCCGCCATGTTGGCCCCCTCAATTCCCTCTCTAAATCCCACGAAGCGGAGATTGCTGCGGCGGGCCCTATTTTCCGCATCGTCCATTTTCCATTGGAGCTGGTGATGGGTGGCATGTAATTCCGCCATGTCCCTCCTGAGGGTGGTGATGGAGTCTTCTGCCTCGTCCAGTCGTGTCTCGGCCGTGGTCACCCGCTCCTTGAGGTTGCGAAAGTCTTGGCGTAGCAATGAGACCTCCGAGCCCACCTCGCCAATCTTGCCTTCGAGGGCTGCCCGTGACGCCTGTATGTCCTCCCTAGATGGTTGTATGGCTCCCATCAAACGCTCCATGTCTGACTGAGGGGCCGGAGCATTAGTCTCTGCGGTGGCCTGCGTCGCTGCAAAACGTTCCAACGTCACCTGGCGTGTCGGCCTGGGGAGGGCATCCTTCTTACCCATTCTGTGTATTCCTAATGTCCTGGTGCTCCGGCCCGGTGTTCCCAGCAATCGCTCCCCGTTCACGTCTCGAGGCAGGGAGGCCAGCCCACCTGGTGGTACTCCTCGCCATCCATGGGGGGCATCGTTCAGTCCCACTCCTCAGGGCAGGGCGCACTTGCAGTCCCCTAGTCCTGGCGTCCAGAGCTAGTCCGCCTGAGCGGGCGTCGCCTCCCGGCCCGTAGGCCAGTCACTCGGACCCTTCTGCGCGTGTGCTTCAGCGTCTCCTCAGCATGCCGGTGGGCCGGGAGGGATGGGGGGGGAGGTCGAGGAGGTGGTGCAAGAGAGCCCTCCACTGTGCCCCAATGTCGGTCCCACCAAGGCCCTCTGCTAATTGGTCCTTAATTCCCCAATGGATTGAGGGGAGCAAGCAGGGGTTATATGCCTCCCTTATTCAGTTATGCACAATACGACCAGGCGTGGGTCTGCCTGTCTCCTCCGGCTTCCGTTGGTGGCTGGACCCGCTCCCCGGGATGTCGAGGATAAAGGTGGGGGTCGGGTTCTGGGGCCGCCGTCTCACCGACCGCCACTCCGCTTGGTACCGGGCCCGTAGGCGCCGGCGGCGTCAGGGATGTATGTCCGTAGCGCGCCGCAGTGCTCAGTATTACCCGGGGGCACTCCGACTCCTCCCCCAGTGGCAGCGCATGCTCCGCTCCTCACATTGGGTGCAGGATCCTCCCGGTGCCTCTTACACCCGCGGCTGTAGGCCGTCTCCACCCAGCGCCGGGCTGAGGTCAGGTGTATACCTCGCCGCGCTGTGCATCGTCCCCTTGGGTTCTGGAGCCGTTCCCTGGACCGCTTCTCACCTTCGCTGGCAGGATACCGCCCCTGGGCTCTGTCTCTGCCTCACGCGTCCAGCGCCCGCCGTCCTCCACAGGTCGCTCTCAGCGTGTTCGGGACTCCGACTACCTCTGCCTTGGAACTGCTCACAGGAGAGGAGCCGCGGCCGCCATTTTGCTCAGTGGGCGAACTCGGCCGATGCCGTTTTGCTGCTGTTTAATCCTTCGTTGTCGGGCCGGGAGCTCCGATGTGGTCTCCAGATGTCAGCAGGACCTTCCGACTGCTATATTTTCATGAAACCGGACGTTTGGGGTATGCAGGCTCGTCAGATTAAGATCAGCTCTCCGGAGCTGTGGAGTAACACGTCTTATTCGGCCATGTTGTTGGCCACGCCCCTTACTTATTGACTTTTAATGCTAGTATGGGTACTCACAATTTGGGAACTGTGCAAATATCTACTGTTTCTAAACTCTATATTTTGTTCCAATTTCAGAAATACATAGGTGTCTTTCATACCGATTTTTCCATGTATATATTTTCCCAAATTAATTGCTATATAACCGGTGCATAAATAAAATAAACATTGCAAGACGCTGCTCAGTTATTGGCTCTGAGTTCATCGGGTTCTTGGTGAACCTAGAAGTCCTATATATTCCCACAACCAGAAAGGTAAAGCAGATGTAACGGTATATTGCTTTCAAACAACTGTGATAATTATAAGAAGTCACAGGTGAAAATATTGACACAAATGGCTGTTTTTTTCAACTAATTTTCAATATTTCCCATATTCAATGGTTAGTTTCTATAAAGAAACCTTGAAGGATCTACACAAATTACCCCTTGCTGAATTCAGAAGTTTGTCTACTTTTCTAAAATGTATAGCTTTCCATGATTGCTTTCATACCCATTTCTACCATTAACTGGAAAGAGGTTGAAAGCACAAAAAAATTGCAAAAATAGGCTATGTCCCACAAAACTGTGTCAAAAATGTTGGCTTTCTGACTAAAGTCTGCTTGTGCCTGAAAGCTGGGAAGATGGTGATTTCAGCACCACAATCCCTTTTTTTGATACCATTTGCGGGGAAAAAACAGACCCTTTCATCTGTAGCCCTTTTTTCCAAATTTTCCCCAAAAAAACTAAACTTTGCTGTATTTTGGCTAATTTCTGGGTACCCTCCAGGGGAATCCACAAACCCTGGCTAGATTCCCATGATGTTGGAAAAAAAGGACCAAATCTGGCGTGAATACCTCATGTGGTCAAAAAGTTACAGGGGCCTTAGTGCGAACTACCCCAAATAGCCAAAACAAGCATTTACAATGCAATGGTTTTGCCTTTGTTAAAGTTAGAGCTATTGGCATTGCTCTTGACATTATTTTTATTTATGTTTTTTTTAACATAAATAAATGGCATTGTCATTTACAATGCCACTAGCTTTATCTCTCGCAAATGACACACACAAACACCCACAGAGAGCCCCCCCAAACACAGAGCCCCCCCACACACACACCCACACAGAGCCCCCCACACACACAGCCACACAGAGCCCCCCACACACACAGCCACACAGAGCCCCCCACACACACAGCCACACAGAGCCCCCCACACACACAGCCACACAAAGCCCCCCACACACACACACACAGAGCCCTCCAGAGTCCCCTCACACACACACCCACACAGAGCCCCCCACACACACAGCCACACAGAGCCCCCCACACACACAGCCACACAAAGCCCCCCACACACACCCACACAGAGCCCTCCACACACACCCACACAGAGCCCCCCCACACACCTTCTGGCCCATTATCTTTTCTCCTCATCAAAATAACTGCCACGCCCCTTTATTTGTTCTGAAAATGGTAGGTAGCAACCATTTCAAATCTAGGGGCCTGTGGCCTAAAGAGAACTTTCTGAGGGCATGGAAAGAACAGCAGCCTCCTTTTTCATGGATGAGCATCCCCTAGCTCGGTTCTTATGCTCCACCTGTTTTTTTTTTATACTTCCTCCATTCTTTCCATAGTGTCAACAGTGGGTCAATATGCTTTGTCCTTTCTTTCCATAGCATCATGGCCGCTGTTGGATTCGATACCAAGTCCCCTCTTTCCATTGCTATCATAAACAGTCTTTCTCGATTCCTCCTCTTTTCGTTCAATAGCTTTCAAAGACTGTCTGGGAAAACGCGTGCTCTAAATGTAAGACTGGAGGCAAATAATATCTAGAGGCAAATAATATCTGGAGGCACTCGCATCATGCACACTCCCAGACTTGCTTGTGCATGTTTTTTTTGTAAAACAGATAAACAAATGGCTTTGTCGTTGACTAGTAAATAGCTTTATAGTTACGAAATGTGAGACCTATTGCATTTGCACTTATACACACATATAGGTATATGTACACAGAGCTATACACACACACACAGAGCTCCTCCTCTACACACATTGACAGGCTTTGTATACACAGCTACACTGTACCCACTGCAGCCGCTGTACCCACTGCAGCCACTGTAGCCACTGTACCCACCACAGCCACTGTACCCACCGCAGCCACTGTACCCACCGCAGCCACTGTATCCACTGCAGCCACCGTACCCACTGCAACTACTGTACCCACTGCAGCCACTGTACCCACTGCAGCCACTGTACCCACTGCAGCCACTGTACCCACCGCAGCCACTGTACCCACCGCAGCCACTGTACCCACTGCAGCCACTGTACCCACTGCAGCCACTGTACCCACTGCAACTACTGTACCCACTGCAGCCACTGTACCCACTGCAGCCACTGTACCCACCGCAGCCACTGTACCCACTGCAGCCACTGTACCCACAGTGGCCACTGTACCCACTGCAGCAGCCGCAGCCACTTTACCCACTGCACCCATCATACCCGCCACAGGCACTGTACCCACCGACGGAGCCACAGCCACAGTACCCGCCGCTGACAGCATAGCCACAGCAGTAGTCACTGGCGCTGTCCCCACAGCAGATACCATGGTCCTGCAGCCGTCACAGCCACCATTCACCCTTCATCCATCGCCTTTTACCACCACCAAAGTCCCCGTGTCTTTCCCCCTTCGTTCATCCATCGCCTTTCCCCACCGCCACTAATTAAGCAGTACAGGCAGGTCACCTCACAGGGCACGCGGACGTTAATTCCTAATGTCCGGCCCAGAAGTAGGGCTTAATTGTGACCTTGAGTCTGTTTCTAACCACTTTCACTTTCGGCACTTTAAAATGCATAAGCACTGAGAGGGGATGTCATTTGAGCGGAAATTGCGGAATCAAACAACTTGTTGAAGTGGCGCAGCCGGGAGCATGTAATGCACCTCCTGTAATGCACCGTTTGCTCCTCGTGTATTTTGTTGGCTCTCGATTGTCACTTTTGCCTCATTTAATGTAACGTTTGCCTTTGTATTTTGCTCACGTGTAATGTTCTCATGTATCAGTTCTGTTCCTATTGTGAAGCGCTCTGACGCCTTCGTGTAAAGTCGGCGCTATATAAAAACTCATGAATAAATAAATAAATAAATAAAGGTACCAATGTACCCACGCGCCGCATCACTCTTGGCCCCTTGGGCACAGTTCAACGCGTTACCAGTGGGTGGGACACATAAATGAATACACGCAGAATGCATTGATTTGCAGCCACAAGGGGGCGCTCCCGTCCTATGCGTCTTACTGGCCCCAATCTACATATGTTATTGAAGGTAATTCTCAAATAGTGTTTGATAATGATATAGCACAGACGGAATTCTAGCAGCATCACTGTACTTTGCACGGCAATATTTTGTTGGAGGAGACCTCCCCCCCCCCTAAAAAAAAAAACGTGCCGGGGGTCACCGTCCTGAGACATGTATTTACACGGGACACGGACTGACAGCATTTTGCCTGAAAAAGGTTCTAGGTGTGTTTTTTTGCTATATACCTTTATGACACACAGCACGTATGTACAACTTCAGCCGGAGGCGAGTCACTCGTGCATCAAATGATATGATGTTCACCCCTCTCCACTGCCCCGCCCCCCTCACCTGCAGAGCGGGGGGGAGGCGGGGGGCTGCAGCCTGAAGGCCTCAAGTATAGGGGTATTTTCAGTCCCGCAGCAGCTGGACGGCAAAGCCTCTTATAGCGCACAGAAGCCCACCTGAGAGTTGGAAAAGTCTTTTGATCTTAAAGGGACCTTTGCCACCTTGACGGGCTGCAGCGAGGAGGGCGCGTGGGAGGGGCGAGGCCTCACACCTACACTGTTGAAAACTCACAGCATGTGCAAGCAACAGTAACCAGTACAGCGTTAACATGAACTGCTGTCCCTCAAGGCAGGAACACAGGAACTGCAAACGAGGATGACCATGCCAAACACAGAATCGTGTAAATTGTTGACACTCCTTTAAACAGCAGGTCTTCACCGATTCAAAATTAGCAGGATAACATAGTTCACTGGGGAAAAAGTAGAAGGTAGCGGGAACAGCTAGCGGGAGCGGGAAAGGAACGGCCAGCGGGAGGGGGGGGGGGGGGGGGGTGGGAAAGGAACGGCCAGCGGGAGGGGGGGGTGGGAAAGGAACGGCCAGCGGGAGGGGGGGGGCGGGAAAGGAACGGCCAGCGGGAGGGGGGGGGCGGTAAAGGAACGGCCAGCGGGAGGGGGGGGGGGCGGGAAAGGAACCGACAGCGGGAGGGGGGACAGGAAAGGAAAGGAACCACTCACCTGGACTTCCTCGGCCGGCAGTCGGCCGCCAAATGGCCCAAACAAACCTCGACGAGCCCAAAAAAAAGGCCCGCCCACCGCTGCATGACGTGGCCAAAAGAGAAAAATTCTCGGGAACGCCCCCGAATTTGGTCCGGCCTTGACGGACAGATCCGGCTCCCAATGGCTAGCCTCCATTTATGGAGCTAGCCAATGGGAGGAGGGGGCGAGGAGGGGGCGGATACCCGACCCCACAGAGCAAAACATAAGATTTTGCTAGCGCATGCGTACTTCGTACGCATTGCCGAGGCAAAACCTAAACAAGCATTTGCAATGCAATAGGTCTCGCATTAGGAAAGTTTGAGCTATTGGTATTGTAAATGGCAAAGTTTTTATTTATGTTTCTTTTTTTTTAAATAGCTAAATTAATAGCTTCGTCATTTACAATGCCAATAGTTATAACTTTCGCAAATGTGATACCTATAGCATTTGTAATGCAATATGTTTTGTATTTACAAACTGCGAGAGGACAAAAAAAAGCTCCGGACCACCGCCTCCTCCCAAGCCTTCAAAAGGGACCTCAAAGTTCTCCTCCTCCTCCAGAGACACCGCCAAAAGTAATTCACGTCCTCTTGCTATTAGTGAGGAAGACTTCCCACTACTGATAATTTCTACTTTCCATGACCATGGAAGTGCCTTCCCAGTGTATGCCTGTGATTGGAGGGTCTGCCTTTTTGCAGTATGTACTGGTGTTCGGTGCCCTTTTGTAACATGCACACACCACTCTGCCCTTGCAACACACGGCTGCTACCTCTCACATGTCTTTGCCTTTGATACTTGCACAAGTGCCACCTTGCCCATGTAACGCTTGTTCCTGAGCCTGAGTGTCTAGCACTTATTGCAGGACTATACCTCTAATTATACTCTGTTTTCTCTTATAACTGCACACTTGTCACTTTCATTTCCTCTTGTGCACTTTTGACTACCTCATGTATTTTGGTTGCTCACAATTTTTACTCAAGTATTTTGTTTGCTCACGATTGTCACTATTACCTTTACTACCTCATGTATTTTTGGTTGCTTATAGTTTTTACTACCTCATGTATTTTGTTTGCTCACAATTGTCACTATTACCTTATGTAAGTAACGTATGTTTTTGCAACCTGTTCTTTTGTAATGTTTCTCATTATGTTTCATTTCTGTTCCTAATGTGAAGCGCTCTTACGCCTTCGGGTAAAGTCCGCGCTATATAAAAATGCATAAATACATAAATAAATAAATACCGCCTTCGGGTAAAGTCCGCGCTATATAAAAATGCATAAATACATAAATAAATAAATACCGCCTTCGGGTAAAGTCCGCGCTATATAAAAATGCATAAATAACTAAATAAATAAATACCGCAAATCAAACATCCTCGTTACTTTGCCGGCCTGCGACCAGGAAGTCAGGCAGGCCGGCGCGACAACCGGAAATAGGAAGTAGGAGGGCGGGAGCCTACCCCGCCTCCCACGGAAGAGTCGCGAGTTGGAGCACCGGAGCAGGCAGGAGCCTACCCTGCGCCCCGGTGCCGAAGGAGGGAAGAAGAGTCCTGCTGCGGGGCCCTGCAGCTGAGTGCCGCCGCACGAAGGAAGCCGGTGAGTGGGTTGCGGGGGGGGGGGGGGGCACTATGGGGGGGGGGGGGGCAGCGCATGTGTGTGCGCGCGCGTGCGGGGGGGGCGGGCTGTGTATGTGTGTGTGCGTGTGTGTGTGTATGTGTCTTGGAGTGCGTGTGTGTGACTGTGGGGGAGGGGGGGTGTGAGCGAGTGTGTCTGCGCGCGCATGTGTACGGCGCGGGACGCGACGTGCGCGTTCGCACACACGAATCCAAGCTCGTACACCCTCTTGTCCTCCTTCCCCCCAGACTGATCGCTATACGTCTCCAGCTGGACACATGCATCCGCTTGCGGACGCATTGCCAGCGAGACCCAAAAAAAGAACATTGGCTAAAAGCATAAATATGTTTTTCGTCTCTAAAAGCACATATTCCCACAGAAGTCCCTGGAACTTTGAGAAAGGGCAGAATCCCATCACTCACAGCGAAGTTAGCAATGGCTCAAATGGGCTGACCACACTGCCTTATGTTGTAGTGGGTGGAAAAAAATGTGGTGTGATTGACACATTGTCAAACCAATGGATGAAGAGAGATGGCTGAAAGCCCTTATATGTTTACCACACATATCATTTTTTTTTTTAAAAATCAAATGGCGTTGGGTAACGCCAGACCTAAAAAAAAATCTCATTTTGGATATAGAAAAATACAACCAACAGAAGTCAGCAGCAGAAATATTACTCAATTACTGAGAAAGAAAAGTTGTAGTTACTTTCAGAGGACAGTCACAGTACAGACTAATAATATCAGTGCGAAGTGGATGCCAAAGAAACATATTTGAGAAAAACATGATTAAGCTATCAGCACATCCACTGCTGTGGCTTTTTCATGGTCTGACAATATTCTACAAACGCAGGTTGTATAAAAAAAGTTTTCATGACTTGAATCATGGATTTACCAGACCACAACCAAAGGGCACTTCCATACAATTTGGAAATATGCAGGGGTTGTTAAAATACTTGCCCCAGCTCACTTCAATTTTCCACATTGTTTGTCCCCCTTTGCTCAGTGCTCGTGGGAAAGTGCCAGTGTGGCAACCTCTGTGGTGGTTCCTTTAGTACAGTGACAGGCTGTGGTGGCCTGGAGCTTTCAAGCACAAGGCTGATCAAGATAGCTCCTCTATCTCCCTCCAAACTTCAAGGAGCTACAGAATCCGCAGAAGAGGAACAACTGCAAGCAGCAGTTACGTGCAGACCCAATCAGTGTCGCATAGTTACAACTAAGATAGGGACAGGGTAAAATGGTTCCTTGAAGCCACTTGTGCACGTCTAGTCAAGGTGCCCCTTGCCAGAAAGGGTACATACAGGATTTTCAAAACTCCATGAAAATTACACATTTTCCATATACTTGAAAATGCCAACCTGTTGGGTCTTTTGCAATAATTTGGCACACCACCCAAACTGGCATCTCAATGGCTTGCCAGCATCATGGAAGGATGATCCCTATTCACTGCCTCTACTAACTCAGTGCAGGAGTACACATGGAGGGGGGGGGGGGGAGTGGAGATGCAGTTCCATGCTGGGGAGAGTAAAATGTTGGGCTGAAGAGAAATCATGTAGTGGAGATGAGAGACCTCTGTGAAAGGTCTTAGTGTGAGGAAGAAAGATGCAACTAGTCTTCTTTAGGTGTGGATGGGTAGAGCTGTGGGTGAGGGCTAGGCAGTAATTCCGCCATGAAATGCTGGGGACACTATGTGAGAAATAAACTACACAAGGATGACGAGAATGCAGGAACGGATGTTAAGTGGTAAAGAGGGGGTGGCTTGGGGCTGAAAGGGGATCTGGGGAGAAAGGAGACCTGGGAAGATGAAGAGGCAGCGACCCCCATGGGTTTGGGCTACAGAAAGATGGGTTCCCTATGCTGAAAGGGAATTGGTTATCCATGCCTGTTTCTATGCAGCCATTCCCAAACAGGAGACACAAAAGCAACATGTCACCATTGCACTGAATCAAAGAAGTGTGAAACAGCCTCCCAGATTAGGAAGCCGAAGCTGTGTACTAATTATAACATTTTACGTCTGTAATGCATGGATCTTTACGAACCTGTTGTGCAGTCAGTACTGCATCGAGTACGAACATTTCACACTGGACAGAAAAACTGCCAAACTAGTCTATGTGTTGATTGACAGATCATTTGTTAAATCCACCAAGGCTTTTTGAGCCTTCATATTACACTGGGGACATCGAGTATAAAGAGTTGGGGAAAGAAAGCAGGACTTAATAAAACTCAGAAGGCGGCGTTCCATGTCTCACATATCAAATGACTCAGCCTGTGGAATCCAATATAACAACTGGCTCTCAAATGTCCAATAGGTTCAATAGGAACTAAAACTCAGTGGGTTAATGTGCCTAGGTTAAAAATCTGTGTAGGCTGTTCAACTCCATTCCATATTTTATCATGTTTTCATTAAATTGGATTGGTGTTACAGCTCAGTTAAACTGGGGAAGCCAGCCCTCTATGAAATAAGTGGTCCTGGTTATTAATCAGCATTTGTTAGTCAGAACTCTTCAATTGGAATCACTTACTCCATGATGGCCCATGTACCAGCACAGTGAGCCCACCACACCTTCACGCTGCGCCTTCACGCTGCCGGGACATGCACTCTGCTGTATTCAGATCTCCTCTGCAGAATTACTGATGGACACCGCAGAAACTTCTTGTATGATCTTGGCCTTTGATTTGTATCTCGCTGTGCCTTTGTTTCCTACAGACATAGCTCTCCTGCTGCAACATTAAAGTGTCTTTCCTCTCCAGACTGGAGGATGCCGGACAGCTGGCCATAGACAGACAGGTGTTGCCCAGTAAGGGAATACTCAGAACTGTAGGAATCCTATTCATTCATTTGGGATCCAGGTGAACCTGGAGCTCCCCTGCTTGTGAGTGGGGCTTTCACTTCAAAGGTTTCCCCCATATCAGAGAACAAAGAGGCAAGGATGGAGAGGAAGGGCGGACGAGGGGAGACTTCAATGAAGGGGAGAGCTGCTCGGAACCCCAGACCAACAACGACATAGGCTTGATCCCCTTTAGGTTTGACTTGACTGCGCAGGTTTCTGCAGGACATAACCTTCCAAATCAATAAAATATACACTGGGGTTTGACTCCGCCCAGAGAAGTATTCTTCTCTCATCTCAAGCTACCTGCTGTTAGGAGTACAAGTCTAGCTCTTAAGGCATGCGGTCATTGCAATGCACGAATGATAGCTAAAAAGTACACGTAATTGTAGCACCTTAAAGTATTTTTCTCGGACATGCACTGAATAGAGAAGGAAAATGTTTTTGTTTTGTCTTTTTCACTTTGGCAAGTTTCTCTTTTTGTAATATTTAGTCAGCACCCAAAAGACAAACCAGAACTGTTGGTGTTGCACATTCTTGCACTTATCGCACACACCTCACACCCGCCTCCACGAGACAACAGGGCACATCCCCAACCACGAGAGGAGCAAAAGACAAGACAAGCAATGTGCACAGAACACATTACAATTACCTCTTAGCGCTAGACTAACCTTACTATTCAATTCAAAGATGTTCATATTTAATATTTTTTTTAATGTTCGTTGTGGGAGACTCCCATGACCAGCTAAGGGAGTGGCAGCTGGGAAGATATTTATGTGCAGTATGTTCATCAATGTTTCTCTTGCAATAGCTCCCAAACTCACTTTTTGCTTGCGAACAGGAATTTGAACAAGAACCCCCTAGTAAAGCAGGGACAGAGATGAAAAGTGAAAGAAGAGGATGTGGAGATAGCCGTGAAAGTAGAGAAAAGTAGTGCAAAGGGAGAGGGAAAAGAGAGATCACTCTCAGAACCGAAATTTGAAACTGCTTAAGATACACTATTTTCGGACAGAAAGGAAAGGTGGAAAATCTTCTCTGTACTTGACCCACATCCTGGAACAAAAGCCCTCAATCACAATAGAGTGAGGAAAAATGTTAAAATGTGGCTCTTCCCTCAAGGTTATCCCTCATAGTGAGTATGGTGGTGTCAGGTGTTGAATATCACCAGGAAAACTCCCTGGGGTCGTAGTGTGCTTTATTAAAAAGATAAGTAAATAAGCACATGTTTATTTGCCTTTGCCCTGGGCAAACTCCCTGACCCAGCACCTTCCCTCAAATACCACAATCCACTTGTCTAAATCACAGTGACATTTGAGTTAAAAGAATTAATTTACATTCCTGGTGAAGCTCCCCTCGAAGAACTCACCCCTCCTCTGTTTGTCAGCATTCTTGGTGCAGTGGCAAGAGAAGGACATACTGATTGGCTCTCTACCACGTTGGTCTCTACTTCTCAAATTATGTTGCAAAATGTGTATTTGAGGAAGACTTACTTTCAGCCGTTCATCTAAGGACTCACCACCAGTAACACGTGCACCTGCGGCCGGGAAGGAGTGCACGTAAGACTGAGTGGCTGCTTCCAGAAAGGAGATACGAGGTATCCCTCTGACCTTACTGACGTCCAGCCACTAGTATGCTCCTAAAATGCCTCAGTCCTAGCGATGCACGCCTCGCAGTGGCAGAACCATCTTGTCACTATCGCGGTGCAGAGAAGATCAACAAGCATCGCGGCACCTGTGCTCCACATCCGGGCCGGGGAGTACTCTGTCGGCCTGCGACCAGGAAGTCAGGCAGGCCGGCGCGACAACAGGAAGTAGGAGGGCGGGAGCCTACCCCGCCTCCCACGGAAGAGCCGCGATTGAAGGCGTGCACCGGAGCAGGCAGGAGCCTACCCTGCGCCCCGGTGCCTAACGAGGGAAGACGAGTCCTGCTGCCGGGCCCTGCAGCTGAGGAGAGCCGGTGAGTGCGTTGCTGAGCTGCGGGCGGGGGGGGGGGGCAGGGGAAGCATGTACGTGCGCGTTGCTGAGCTGCGGGCGGGCGGGCGGGGGAAGCATGTACGCACGCACGCGCGCGCGCGGGGGGGGGTGGGGGCTGCCTATATGTGAAGCGCTCTGATACCTGATTCGGTTCGGGGCTGGAAAATAAAAAAAAAAAAATAAATAAAAAAAAATGGCGGAGTTACTCTGCGCATGCGCGGGTGAGACGCGCGCTCCCGCGGTGAAAACCGCCAAGGAAACGCTCGTCCACATCGGTGTCCACATTCCCATTAATGGGCAACAATAGTAGTCGAGCAGACACTCCGTCTGCTCGACCTAAAAAGGGCTTAGCACAGGGGGGAAAATGCCTAGCAGCGAAGGGGTTAAGAGTTTGTTTCAACAGCCATGCATGCATACACACCTTACATGGGCTGTTACTTCACTTGCTTATGCAGCCTTTCAAATTTGCACCAAGAAAGTCGGAACATCTTTTCAATAGTTATCAGTCAAAGAATTACCTTAATCAACATGTATTATTTTTCCTTAATTTCTTTTGAGCTAATGTGTTTTTAATAACTCCAGTACATACTTACAAATTGGGCATACTTGTGGCCTGCTTGCCACCTACATTCTGTCTCAAAACATTACGGATGAACCGTCCACCTCATTAAAAATGAATTATAGTCAATATACTGCACATAACAATGGATGGATCATCTGCCATGTTTTGATGGCATCCCCTCTTATCCAAGCTCCAAGGTCCTTATTCTTTGTAGAAATGCCTTTTTGGGAACTTGTAACGGTCTTCCTTAGTATTTTTACCCCAGTTTTTATATGCTCACACTATAGGATGTATGGGTCATCAAAACATTCTTGCCTCTTCCCAACTTACTACCATACAATGGGAGGAGCTGGATTTAGTGCAGTGAGTGCACTAATGGTGCAAGAAATTAGAGTCATTCAGTGCCTTAGCCAGCTGCGAGGTGAGGGTGAGGTAAGCTTTGTGTGGCACCTGCACGATAAGTCAGGACTCCGTGTGAGAAAGACATGAAAAGATAGCCAAAGTTTAGCTTGGTCCAAAAACAAATTTGAAGGATATAAAGACAACTTATTCCAAATTTCCGTAGACGATTTTAATTTATTGATCTGACACAAGTGGCTAATACATGTTTCATGATCTTCATTCACTTCCTCACCAAACAAAAATACAATTACGCCACATTAATTATCGTTGTACTAAAAAGCAAATGAAAAGTAAACTTTAGAAAGTAATACCACAAAGGTAAATATATTAAAGTTCAATAATTCATAAAATACTTCAAGAAGATCACCTAACATGTTTTAGGCAATACAAATCAAATTCTAGTATTCCAATTATGAGGTGCAGTAATCCACTTAATGTTTCACAAAATGATGCAACAGTTAAAGTACACTAACAGAGACATATTACCTTACAGCCATTTACATTTTTGTAATTTATATAAGCTGTCCTTACACTGCTATTTAATTTGGTTTCTTATAAGTCTTCACAAACATCAATCCTACCATATCTTCGTAAAGTTACACCAACTTCTATTCATATACTTTTGCAATTTCAATATAAAATCTATTTTCTCTCCACAAAGGCACATTTTCATTTAATGTTTTACCCTCAACAGTACACATGTGTACTTAATCAATTTGTTACATTATTTGTCCTATCTTACTAATAAAAAAACTACCCCACAATACTGGGAACCCTAAGTATTATGCCAATGACGGTATATGTGAAAGGGGACAAAAGAAATAATATAACAAATCTACCACCCTACCCAATTTTTATCCCCTAGTCAAGAGAATACAGCAACACGTATGTATTGTCAGTCTAAGGTAATAGAACCAGCCACACAAATAGGAGAACAGTTTTCAAACGTAGAAATGTAGGAACGCTGGGTGGTATGAATTTTGTGGATGCCCATGGATTCTACAACTTTTTTTTCACAGAAATATGAGGGAACGGGGTGATTTTAACTAAAGTATGACATTTCAAAGAATTGTTGGAAATGTCTGGGTTTGGTAAAATGTCATGGGTGCTCACTGAACCTGGAACCAAGAACTGCGCCTACTCACATCACCATAATGAATGAATTGGAAAGGCTAAATCCTGATATTTCTTGTTACATATTTGGGTCAATTTCTGCTGCAGGAGATAAGCCCAGTAACACATCTAGGGTACCATTTTTATAGGGAAAAGAGTGGGATTACAGAATAGTAAAACATCTGTTATCAATTCTCCAGTTTTGCCTTCCAAACGTAAGCCAGTGTGCAAGAATTAACACAATTTGCTTAATTTTCTCTGAATCACAAGTTATTTTAGGTAACTCTAAATTCAGAGATTTACAAATAACCACTACTAGTTAACACATTATCTTGGGCACATTTAAATGTGCATAGGTTTCCTTCATACCCATTTTTTATTCACTAGAATTTACCATATGAGTTGATGCATGATCGGTATACAATAACAAAAATCATTATAAGCTGCAGCTCAGGTATTGCTTCTAGTTAAATGTGCATTTTATTTTCAGGCAACCAACAAACACTATATGTATCCGTGAAACCAGAAGAGTCTGGCGCACTTAACGTTTGCAAATCAGCCACTGGAAGAACACAATTAACCATAGAAATGTCACTCATTTCTTTCTTATCATTAGTTTTTGATTCCACAATTAGTTTACTTTGGAAAACCCACAAGTGATCTACATAAGTGATCCTTGCTGGATTCCGAATTTTGTCTACTTTTCAGAAATGTATTGCTTTCCAGATTTACCCATGGGGTTCACGTCTGTTTCTCCAACAAAAGAAACATGGTAGATAACACAAAAATAGGAATAATCAACTATCCTTTAGAAAATGGCAAAAACTAGTCAAAAAATGTTTTTCAGAACTCTCTTTACTTGAAAGCTGGGAACATGGTGATATTAGCAAAGCAAACGTATTGCTATGCGAATGCCATTTAAAAAATAAAATAACAATACACTCTTCCACAACACTTTTTGCCCATTTTCGTAATGTACAATTGGCACTCTTTGGTTTCTTTCTTGGTTCCCTCAAAGGGAACCCACAAACCCTAGGTACCTTTAGAATCCTAAACATGTGGGGAAAAAACAATGGCCATTTGGCCTAAATCTCTTTTGCGGAACAAAAGTGACGAAGGCTTGAAGGCAGGGCACAGCCTGGACAGAAAGGACAAATCTATTGGTCATTTTCAGACTTTGAATAGCAGAACACGGTTGCCATTCTATGCATGAGCCCACCAATGGCTTCATATGCTCAGTTGTTCACCAAAATAAATGCCAGAATGTCCTTTTGTGATAACAATGTATGCAAGTCTTTGTAGATGATTTTGAAGTCTACCAACCGCCACAATAAAGTAGTGATAAGATCAGTTTGCCTAGGACAAACAACCCCTGCAATATAAAATAATCTTCGAAGGGCAACTAGTTGTAAGTGACGGAACTGATTGAACTTCAAAATAGCTACAAATGCCATATGCACAAGCTTGAATCCAGTGTCCTTCACTTAAGTATAAAAACATCCTCCTTCCCACTGATACAAACTCCCATAGTCCATTGCATTCATTTAATCGATTATTCCTAATTGCCATTCACAGATCGTTTCATATGAATCCTTACATGACCTTTGAGAAACAAAAGGGAGCTCTGCAATCTTTGTTCAATGCTAGCACACAGATTATTTAAGTTCTAAGAATCGGGAACAGCAAATGGTGGCACTTTTCACCTCTTCTAAGAAATCAACACTGCTTTTGTTTTTCCAGTGATAGTGCTAACTCTAGAGGGAATAAAGGGATCATTCACTCTTTTTTAACTATACCTAGTCTAACTCACTCTCATTTAACCCTGTTTATTTTATTGATTTTCAATTCTCATCTGTGCTACGAGTATAGATCACCTAGAGGAATTCCTCGCTCTGACTGGCACGTTCCCGCACTTTATGTTAGAAAATCCAGAGACAAAAAGACCAAAACCCCTTCCTCCTCTATCCAGGTATAGGTAAAATATCTATATTGAAAATGGAATCACCTACAATCCCCAAATCCACCCCCCTAAGCCAGGCCACCAAAGGTACTTGTACCGCATAAATCCTTTTGTCAAATCTTTTGTTCACAAGACCAGTCAAGTGTAATTTTCTTAATGCCAGTCCATCTGTATTTGTTTTCAAACGAAGCCCTTAAAAATAAGGCATTTTAAAATATCCTGGTAACATGTTTGATGGCATAACTAAACTTTAGAGGGAGGCCAAAGCGGAATAGAAGACCCAGGAAGGGCAAAAGACAAGGAAAAGGAACATCCAAACACCAGGAGTACCAAAAAAAAAGACAGTGAAAGAAACGTAATCATCAATATATCGGATTATGAGTTAACACCCAAGAGTCAAACATACTACAGAAGGGAATATCTTTCGTACTAACTACTGACAGCAACTCACTGGAACTTGACATAGACATAGACTTTTTCAAACTAATGCAAAAACTACGGTTAAGAAATTTCTTTGACAATGTTGTACAACCACAGAAGCTAAGTGAAGAGGAAGATGAACTCCAAGGCCTTAGGGGCCGAAGCTCATATATGGCTCCTATGAGCCATAAGACCCTAGACCTTTTTGAAAATTTAGTTAAACAAGAATTGAGTTCAATAAAGTTCAGACGACATACAAGAAAAACATCACACGCAAAGACTGGAATACATTGAATAAACTGGCCAATAATCCAGATATAGTATTTCAAAAAGCAGACAAAGGGGGAGCACTGGTAATACTCAACAAGACACATTATGAGAAGAAAGTAAGTGAACACACCATGGAGAACAACGTATACGGTAATCCCACCAAAGAATTTAGTAAAATATTGAGAGAAATTGTGGATAAGGCACATGACATGGGGTTAATAAAAGAAAAAACAAAACCTTTTTTATTGACAGAGAACCCTAGGAGTCCGGTACTATACATGGTGCCCAAACTTCACAAAAGCATCACAGATCCACCGTTCAGACCTATTGTTTCCACGTGTGGAAGCATTCATGAGCACATAGGCCAATTCATAGATAAATACCTTCAGCCAAGCGTCAAGAGAATGTCATCATACACAAAAGATACCACCGATTTCATTTTGAAGCTTCCGAAAATAAAATGGACAACTGATGACAACATCATACTGTGTACAGCGGATGTCAAATCCCTATACACATCAATCCCCCATCAAATGGGATTAGAAGCAGTAGAGCACACATTACTGAACACTGATTTAGAGACCACAATTCAAGTGTTCATCATGGAACTAGTACACTTTTCGCTTTATCACAGCTATTTTAAATGGAAGGAGGAATGGTTCCTCCAACTCAGTGGTACATCAATGGGGAATTGTATGGCGCCCTCGTATGCCAACCTTGTGATGGAAAGATTTGAGGAGGAGTACATTCTATCTAATCAGGATTGGAAATCGCACATCGTAATGTACCAACGTTATATTGACAATATTTTCATGTTGTGGAAAGGCCACAAAAAAGAGGCAAAGACCGCTATCCAGACTTGGAACACGTTCAATGAACATCTTCAGTTCACTAGTGAATTTTCAGAAACACAAATAACATTTTTGGACTTATTAATACTCAAAACAGAGAAAGGATTGGAAACAGACATTTTTCGAAAAACAACAGACAGAAACAACATTTTACATTACCTCAGTCATCACCAACAATCACTCAAAACACATCTACCAACATCACAAATGCTCAGAATCAGAAGAATAGTTTTGGATAATGACAAGGCAAATCTCAGGACAAACGAAATGGCACAAAGATTCAGAGAAAGAGGGTACCCTCCATCTATAATCACCAGAGCAACAACTAGATGTCAATCTATCACACGCAATACAGCTTTAACCACTAGTGCAAAAAAAAAACCACCAGAATGGTGGTAGTAACAATATTTTCAACATCCAGTAAAATCTTCAAGAAAATAATAAATAAACATTGGCCCATGTTAACCATGGAGCCAGATTTCAACAACTTATTTTCTCAACCCCCACTATTTGCCTACACGAGATGTAGAAACATTGGAGAAATTCTCAAAAAAAAGGATTCACACAAACGGTCATACACAGGGACCATGCCTTGTTTGAATTGCCAAAACTGTCATAACATTATCCGTGGAACTATTATTCATCACCCAATGAAGGGCCACAAAATTAAGTTACATGTAACTGCCACCTGTGAAACTGCAAATGTTATTTACTGTTAAAATGCCCATGTGGCAAGGTTTATGTGGGTTAGACTGAAAGAAAAGTTTGTTTGAGAATTAATGAACACAAATCTAATATAAGAACTAAGAATATCAAGTCAATAGTGGCAACACATTTTGAAGAACTGAAGCACATTTCATAACTGAGATTTTTGATCCTGGAAGTAATCGATAAAGTGGAAGGCAGAGACAACAACAAACACCTCTTGAGAAGAGAAAACCTTTGGATATACAACTTACAAGCAATGAGACCTTATGCTCTAAATGAACGTATTGAATTTGTTGTTACTTGCGAATACCTCGTGGGTAATTTTGCTCTAGAGATCTAGTACATGGTGCCTTTTTAAGAAAATAGTCGCTATTGTAAATAACTTTATTGTAAATGCCTTTTTTGAAAACTCATTGATTTATACTTGTGCAGGAAACACATGTATAACGTGTACATTGAATCATATACATTTTTCTCAACATTAGGGAGAGTTAATATCTATTACATCATGTCCGCTACTCCTCAAAACATTTTGCACACTTGTTCACGTAAGCCAGTTCTTTGTAGTCCTTTAAGCCGGTCACATGCATAATTGTAGTTCTGCACGCATGCAGAGGTCAGTCTTATATGTCGCCTCTAGTCTATCTATACGTAAAACGCTAAGCACGCTACACCCAACCCACCATTGAACGCGGAAGCGTGCGACTGGCAAAGAGAAGTTACTTGGATGAACGGTTACCAAGTAAGTGAAAAACTGTATGCGAAGCGCTTTTCTTTATCGAGCGCGAGTAATAGTAAACAAACGCTTTGGCCAGTTAAACATAACGTACTGACTACGTGGCAGGACCACGGGTTGGTGGTACTTGACTAAAAGCATAACAATGGACATGCTCTAAATCAAATTGTCACTATTTTGTTTTGGAAATCCACTAAACAACGGGTATGTGAACTGCTAGTAGAATACACTAATTGAAACATAATTCTTTTTTGCACAGACCTTTTTTGTACAGATTTTTCACCGCATCACATCAATACAACGTGAGTAGAGTTGGTTTTCATTTCATATGCAAACCGCTTGTTTCACAACATCACCATTAATACTCACCATTAAAACACACCAAGCTGCATGAACTCGCATAGAATCAATGTGATTAAAAAGGCTAGGGCAGAGGGTGAGATGGTGCAGGCAGAGAGAGATGGTGCAGGCAGGGGGTGAAATGGTGCAGCGGAGGGGAGATGGTGCAGGCAGATGGGAGATTGTGCAGGCAGAGGGTTAGATGGTGTAGGCAGAGGGTTAGATGGTGCAGGCAGAGGGAGAGTTGGTGCAGGCAGAGGGAGAGATGGTGCAGGCAGAGGGGAGATGGTGCAGGCAGAGGGGAGATGGTGCAGGCAGAGGGGAGATGGTGCAGGCGGAGGGAGAGATGGTGCAGGCAGAGGGTGAGATGATGCAGGCAGAGGGTGAGATGATGCAGGCAGAGGGTGAGATGATGCAGGCAGAGGGTGAGATGGTGCAGGCAGAGGGTGAGATGGTGCAGGCAGAGGGTGAGATGGTGCAGGCAGGGGGTGAGATGGTGCAGGCAGGGGGTGAGATGGTGCAGGCAGAGGGGAGATGGTGCAGGCAGGGGGTGAGATGGTGCAGGCAGGGGGTGAGATGGTGCAGGCAGGGGGTGAGATGGTGCAGGCAGGGGGTGAGATGGTGCAGGCAGGGGGTGAGATGGTGCAGGCAGAGGGGAGATAGTGCAGACAGAGTGAGATGTTGCAGGCAGGAGAGATGGTGCAGGCAGAAGGAGAGATGGTGCAGGCGGAGGGGAGATGGTGCAGGCAGAGGGAGAGATGGTGCAGGCAGAGGGAGAGATGGTGCAGGCAGAGGAAGAGATGGTGCAGGCAGAGGGGAGATAGTGTGGGCAAAGGGGGAGATGGTGCAGGCAGAGGGTGAGATGATGCAGGCAGAGGGTGAGATGATGCAGGCAGAGGGTGAGATGATGCAGGCAGAGGGAGAGATGGTGCAGGCAGGGGGTGAGATGGTGCAGGCGGAGGGGAGATGGTGCAGGCAGAGGGTGGATGGTGCGGACAGAGGGCGAGTTGGTCCATCCGGTAAGTTGTGAGGGGGTGACACCGTGAGTTACCCGCACCGGGTGACACCAACCCTAGTGACGCCACTGCGTACACGCATCCCTGGCGCTTCCTAGCACGCAGCAGACTAGACATGGCCAGGGACCAAGCCATTACTTGCACTTAGGGCACATGGCATAATTCCATAAGCTAAGTCAGGTCCCTTATGATTGACACACAATGTTATTGTTTTTAAAACCAGATTTTATTGATTTGTCACTTATTTACATGCATTCTTGTCTTCATGTAAGCTGGCTGGCTCAACAGTAACAAACTATTCCCTTCCCTCCCCCCCACCCCCTTGAGTTGCACACTCTTCTGGATAGCCCTCCAGTCAGTTAGTAATCACATGTCACAAGCCTGTTCATGTCTCCTGTCGCTGCAGCTCCTCATATAGCAGAGTGTATGCTCTCAGACAGGCTGTCCTCTATTCTGTTTGGCCTTGTTCACCTCTTCCTCTGAAACGCGTTTCAGGCTGCAATGTTTCTACCACATCCTCCTCATGTACAGTGGCTGCGAGCTCTCCTACTAGTCATTCCCATGTTCTTGCCCTGTCTATTTTACCCATGCCTCGTCTAGCCGCCCACTTTTCCCCCTGGCGTTTTCCAATTTCTAGTTATCTCCATTTTAGCCAGGACATATACCAGGTCCTGAAATTTCCCTGTCGTTTTTGTTCGGGCTGTATGCGGGAACCACCCCAACAAGTAATGTCCTGATATCTCCTATAATACGCCATATTTCCCTCCAGAACGCGTGCAGGCTACGGCAATCCCAAAACATGTGCATTATATGTGCTTCCTGTTCTCCACATTTTCGGCAAGCTGCTGTTTTTACTCCAAAATATCTTCAAATTCGCATTGGGGTAAGGTACGCCCAATGGAGAACATAGTGATTTATCAGTTTGCAGCACAAGTTACTTACCTTCGGTAGTTAGTATTAGATTCCTTACCTTAGAATATCCTCAGGCGTCAGACTGGATCCGGAAAGTTTTCGTCAACAGTACCCCTGCGCGTCACTAGGCGTCTGCGGCTCCGCGTCCGTCGTCGGCGTGGTGATCGCCAGGATGACGTCGGAGTACTTAGATGCCGCACTCACGCGCTGACGTCAGTTCTGTACTTTGCTTTCCGCGCCAGGAACGCAGAGCCATGATAAAAACAGACACTGGTGCCATGAAACTAGGGCCCTGAAAGGGATGTCCTTAACCCTAGATATCGGTTCGCAGAACAGGGAGGATGGAAGGGGCGGTAAAGAATCTAACACTAACTACTGTTTCTTACAGATATATCGTTAACGAAGGTAAGTAACTTGTGCATCTGAAAGAAACAGGTTAGTGTTAGATTCCTTACCTTAGAATAGACCAGCAATACCAATCCCGGTGGTGGGTCTGCGAACCAAGATCACACCAGAAAGTCCTGGAGAATGGAACGGCCGAAAAAGCCATCTCTACGGACTTGGCTGTCCAGGCAGTAGTGCCGAGCAAACGTGTGCAGCGAGGCCCACGTAGCTGCCTGACAGATGTCCTTCAAGGGGACTCCCCGACCCAGGGCGGTAGTAGTCATCGTGGCCAGAGTGGAATGGGCGCGCAGCCCAACAGGAGGCTCCTGTTTCACCAAAGAGTAGTAAACCTTGATGCACAAGACGACCCACCGAGAGATGGTCCGCTTGTGCACCGCCCGTCCCTTCTTAGCGCCCATGTAACCAACAAAGAGCTGTTCGTACACACGGAACTGGCGTGTGCGGTCCAGATAGAATGAGAGCACACGTTTTGGGTCCAGACGGTGGAGCCTCTCTTCCTCTTTCAAGGGATGCAGAGGCGGAAACAAGGTGGGCAAGGTGATGGACTGCCCGATGTGAAAGGCTGTAACCACCTTGGGAAGGAAAGCAGGACGAGTCCTCAGAACAACCTTGTCCGGATGGACAGAGAGGAAAGGAGGCTTAGAAGATAGAGCCTGGAGCTCACTCACTCTCCTGGCAGAGGTGATGGCAACCAGGAATGCAGTTTTAAGAGTCAGAAGACGAAGAGGACAGTTGTGAAGTTGCCCAAAGGGAGCGCACATCAGAAAAGACAGTACAAGGTTCCCACTGAGGCATCACAAAAGGAACAGGAGGGAACATGTGTGTGATGCTTTTCAAGAATATATTTACAACAGGCGACTTGAAAAGAGAAGGTTGATCAGGAAGTCTTAAGAAGGCTGAAATGGCGGAGAGATAGCCTTTGATAGTGCCCAGAGCAGAGCCCTGCTGGGCAAGAGAAAGAAGGAAGAGGAGAACCTCTCAAAGAGGGGCAGGAAGTGGATCAACAGCCTTTGCTGTGCATCATGCCACAAATTTGTTCCACCGATTTTGTGGAGTGACGCCTGGCTGCCAGAATCACATCACAGACTTCAGGAGGCAAGTCAAATGGCCTCAACTGTCGCCGCTCAATCTCCACTCATGGAGTTGGAGACTAGACCGGTTCGGGTGGACGACCGTCCCCTGCTGCTGCGACAGAAGGTCCTCCTGAAGAGGCAGACAAATCGGGGGATGGACTGACATGCTGAGTAGCTCAGGATGCCAGTTTCTTCGTGCCCAGTCCGGAGCCACCAGTATGACTTGGGCCCGGTCTCGCCTGATCTTCTTCAGCACTCTGGGCAGAAGTGGTATAGGCGGAAAGGCGTACAACAGACCGCAGCTCCAATCGCGACGAAAAGCGTCGCCGAACGAGTGCCGCCTTGGAAATTCCAATGCGCAGAACTGATGACATTGCGCGTTCTCTTTGGTGGCGAGTAGATCTAACCAAGACTCTCCCCACTGCTGAAAGAGGCTTTGTGCCACGTCCGAGTTCAGACGCCATTAGTGATCCATCATGCACCGGCAGCTGAGTTAGTCCGCCCTGGCGTTCAGAGAACCTGCCAGGTGTTGAACCACCAGGGTGACACACTTCCCCGGACAGAGGAACGCCTTCAGTGCAAGTCAGATCGCCCGCAGCTCCAGAAGGTTGATATGGAGCCGGGACTACACCGGAGACCAGAGGCCTCTGATCTCCATCTCTCCCATGTGGCCCCCCCATCCCAGGAGGGACGCATCCGTCACTACTATGTGCTCCGGTTGGGATAGGGAGAGGGATCTGCCGCTGACCCGATCGCGGTTCGTGTGCCACCACTGCAACTGACTCGCAGTGCCCTCTGAGATCAGGACGTGGTCGGACAGGTTACCCTGATGCTGTGCCTACTGTAACTTCAGGACCCACTGCAGAGCCCGCATCCGCCACCTGGAGTGATGCACCAGAAGGATGCAGGAGGCCATCAGCCCCAGGAGCCGCAGTGTCAACCTGACCGAAACTCTGGATAAATGCTGAAAGATCGGAATTAGAGCCTGAATATCCCGAACCCACTGTTAGCTGGGATAAACCCGAAACTGCGCCCTGTCCAGAACCGCTCTGATGAAAAGGAGCTTCTGAGAGGGGCACAGGTGTGACTTCGGCACGTTGATGGAGAACCCCAGCGAGTGCAGGTCGGCCATAGTCTGGAGGTGGAAGACAACGGTCTGGGGCGAGCCCACCTTCACCAACCAGTCGTCGAGATCGGGGAAGACTGAAACCCCTGATCTGCGCAGATGAGCTGCGACCACTGCCATCACTTCCGTGAACACCCGAGGGGCACTGGTGAGGCCGGAGGGGACCACGGTAAACTGAAAGTGCTCGTGGCCTACTGAGAACCGCAGGTAGCGCCGGTAGGACGGGGATGTGGAAATACGCATCCTGCAAGTCCTACGCTACCATCCAGTCTCAAGGGTCTAGAGTAGCTAGGACCTAAGCCAAAGTCAGCATCTTGAACTTCTCCTTCCGGAGGAAGCCGTTGATGCTCCGGAGGTCCAAGATAGGGCGTAGGCCTCCTTTGCCCTTCTTGGGAACCAGAAAGTAGCGGGAGTAGCAACCACGTCCAAGTTCTGGCCCAGGAACGCGCTCGATGGCCCCCTTGGCCAAGAGGGCCATATCTTCCTCCTGCAGAAGTTGCAGTGATTCCCCGACATGCGGTGGTACTGCGGTGGCATGGCTGGAGGGGTCGCCTCGAAAGGGAGGGAGTAGTCCCTTCGGACGATTTGCAGCACACCCACCTGTCCGACGTGATGGTTCGCCCGTGAAGGAGGTGATGGCGAACCCTGCCCCCCACTGGCGTCGAATGGGCCTGAAAGGCTGGAATAAGAAGGCTTAGATGCAGATGCTGCGGGGGCGGATGTGGACTGACCTTGCTGTTGTCGCCCCGTTACTGCCATGGCGGTAACCCCGTCCGCGACCGCGTTGAGACTGGTTCTGCGGCGTGTGGCTGGCTGGACAAGTGGGGGCGCCCCTTCCTTGGCCACAAAAGGGACGAAAAGCGGAAGTTTGCTGGCGCTGGCCGAGGCCTAAGGACTTGGCCATAGCCCTGGAGTCCTTAAAACCCTGTAGCGCACTGTCCGCTTTGTCGCCAAAAAGGTGACTGCCACCGAAGGGCATGTCCATGACCTTGGCCTGGACATCCGCCAAGAAGTTGGCAGACCTCAGCCAGGCGTGGCGACGAATCGCCACCGTCAAGGAAATCGCTCTGGCCAGCGAGTCCGTGGTGTCAAGTCCACATCTAATTGAGTACTGTGCTGCATCCCGCCCGTCCGCCAGGGTTTGGGCGAGCCATGCCCGGGCCTCCTCCGGACACTGTGCCAACACGTCTGCAACCGTATCCCACAGAGAGTAGGTGTAATGGCCCAAAAGGAAGGCGGTGTTGACAGACCGCAGCCGCAAACTCAAAGAGGAGAACAGTTTCTTCCCAAACTGATCATACCTTTTGGATTCCCGATCCGGAGGAGCAGTCGGGAATGCGGTCTGGGACGCAGAGGCCTGGATCACCAGGCTCTCGGGGGTGGGATGAACGGACAGAAAGCAGGGGTGGCCCAGAACCGGGCGGTGGCGTCGGGCCATGTTCCGATTCACAGGGAGGCCTGTAGAGGGCTTGGACCAGGTGCCCATCAGAACGACGGTGAGGGCCTCGGTAAACGGCAGTAGAGGCTCCGAGGAGTTTGCCTGCAGTTTGAGCACCTTGGTGAGGAGGCTACTCCTCATTGCCGCGACAGGGAGCTCAAGAGCCAAGGCATTGGCCGCCCTGTTCAACACCACGCTATAGGTAGCCCTCTCCTCCGAAGCCACAGAGGGAGGAGAGACGAATCCAGTGTCAGGCGAAGTGTCCAGATCACTGGCCTCCCCCAGCTCTTCTGCCCAGTCCTGGCTCAACTGGCACTGCTGTGCCAGAGGGTCCTCAGGCCCCTCCCAGTCCTCCTCGTCATCCATCTCCTGGTAAACATGCAAAAATGATGGAGCCGGGTCGTAGGTGAATTGCTCACCCATCGGCGTCGAAGACTGGCGACGACCCGGATACAGGCCTGGATCCTGTGGGGCCCTGCGGTGTCGGGCCAGAGTTGACGACAAAGCCGGGGCCGAAGCACCCGACGGGGCCGGTGCCGCCTGCCCGCTAGGGCTCCCAGTCGGACCTGCGGGGCCCGAAGGCACCTCAAAGGTTCCGACGGCGGGAAGGGCGAGCTCATGGCTGTGAGGAAAGCACTTATCTCCTCCGGCGTCCGTGCAGCCCAGGGACCGGAGGGTATGGAGCCGGCGGAGCCGCGCAGGTGGTGTCGCCCGAACCCCTGGCCGCGTCGGGGGGAGTCGGAAGAACGAGGACGCCTCTTCGACTTTTTTAGCGAATGCCTTGACTTACCGGGGGACTTGGAGCCCGACGAGTGGTGCCGTTAGGGATGCCTGGTTTTAAATCTTGTGAGGCCTGTCACCGCCTGATGTCTGTAACCGACCCCCACCGTCGGCGATGACTGCGGCTCCGCGACCGGTCCCTCGACTTCCTCCTCGACCTCGAGCGGCGCGGAGCCGACTGCCAGATCTCGAGCAGCTTACGGGACCGCTCCTGTCTAGCCTTCGAGGTCAAGGCCCGGCAGTCGGGGCACGACTTGTCATCATGGTCGGACCTGAGGCAGTAAAGGCACAGACGGTGGGGGTCGGTCACCGACATCAGGCGGTGACAGGCCTCACAAGATATAAAACCAGGGATCCCTAACGGCACCGTGAGTCGAAGGTCGACTCAAAAATTGATCAAAAGAGATCAAAAAAGTTATTAAAAAATGACTAGAGTACTGCTCTTCCTGGATCTGCGCTTGCTGGCGCGGACAAAAGAAGAACTGACATCAGCGCGTGAGGGCGGTGTTTAAGTACTCAGACGACGTCATCCCGGCGATCATGACGCTGATGACGGACGCGGAGATGCAGACGACTCCTAGCGACACGCAGGGGTACTGCTGACGAAAACTTTCCGGATCCAGTCTGACGCATGGGGATATTCTAAGGTAAGGAATCTAACACTAACCTGTTTCTTTCAGATCCTCGCATTTCTTGTTATTTTTGGGGTCCTTTCCAGTATAATCTACCAGTCCGTCTCAGGGATCGGCCTTACCAAGTCCTCTTCCCACTGCTATTTTAGTCACTTCAAGGGTTTCTTCACATCTCTGAGAATCGCCCTATAAAGGCAGGAAATCGTTTTTATCCCCCCTGCCGAGAGTGCGACATATCGACAGACATCCAGCGCTCGGGGCTCTGTAGCGCCCGTACCTCAATGCTCAGTGTGAGAGCTCTGTGCATTAGGAAGTGTCCTCCTGGTAAGTCATAATCTGCCTTAAGCTCTCCGAAAGGGAGCTGCTCTGAGTCTCAGTAGAGATCTCCTATTACCCTCACTCCTGCCTCCTTCCAGGCTTCTAGTCCCGCCCAATGTCTCCCCCATGGAAGGTGTCGGAGCAGGCCTATGGATATGTCAGGAGAGTAGGGCACTCTGCTACCCACCAACTCAGATATCTTACCCAGCATCGCGTCACCACCTTGATTTCAGTTGTGTTTCCCGAAGCGCTCCTTTGCACCTTTAACAATATTTTTGCAAGTATCTGAGCAGTCGGCGCGAATGGGTACTGCGCTCTGTCTGGGTTCCTCTCAGCAGCTTGCCACTGGATCATCCTGTTCAGTTGTGCTGCTATGTAATATGCTTCAAAATCCAGTACTGTGAATCCCCCCCTCTGCTGTGGCACGCTGCATCGTGGTCAGTGCCACCCATCTGCGACCCGAACCCAATATGAAGGATGTAATCATCGAGTCCAGGTCTCTAAATATCGCTTGAGGAATCCTCACCGGGAGGGTTCAAAAGAAGTATAGTAACCATAGAAGTGCCATCTTCAGTAGGGCTACTCGCCCTTCAACCGATAATGGTAGGGACTTCCAGAAGTCCATGGAGGATCGAATCAAGCGTACTGTTCTATCCGCATTGCCCTCCAAAAGCTCAGAGGGACCATGATGCAATTTCACCCCAAGATATGTCAGACAGCTGGGTTCCCACTGCAAGCCACCCAGGTTGATTGGTGGGGGTCTGTTATGCATCATTGGGAACAACTTCGATTTCTGTCCATTGACCTTGAGACGAGATAGCCTACTACACTGTTCCAGCATGTCCTGCACCCATTCTAGATCTGCTTTCGTATTCGGAAGGAACAGCAGCAGGTCATATGCATATAGGGCAGTGAGGAGTCTCTCTAATCGTCAGGCCTCTGTAGTCCTGCCCCTCCCTCGCTCGGCAAGCTAGTGGTTCCATACCAAGGGCAAATAGCAGCGGGATAGGTGACACCCCTGCCTCTTCCCCCGGTCTACCGTCTTCCTGGAGGAAATAGTATTCCCCGCACGCTCACTGGTCATGGGTTTGTGTCAAGCTGAGTTACCCATGTCCCGAAGCCCAACCCCCCAGGCCCATCACAGTCGTGACTTCATAGAGGAAGTGCCACTCAAGATTATCAAAGGCATTCTCAGTGTCTACAGCGAACACCGCTGCTTCAGGCCGTAGTCCTGTGCATCTATAATAGTTAGGAGTCGTATGTTTATGGCTGTGTGCCGCCCTGGTATAAATCCGGCCTGAATCCGAGTTGACCAATGCCAGCATGTGTGGCAATAGTCGGGTTGCCAGTATCTTACTTAATATCTTGTAATCCATGCTCTGTATCTTGTGCCGTGTGATCTTGTGCCGGCTTTCCTGGCTTCAGGACCGGGACTACGAGGGCTTTTCTGTTACTTTCTGGCAGCATCCCTGTCGGGATAGAGCATATAATGTGACTAATCTAGGGACCAGTTCTTCCACATATGTGGCACAGAATTCCGCTGGCAATCGATCAGTGCCCAGCGTCTTATTATGTGCCATATGATCCCCATCATCCAACTCCACTATCGGGGGAACCCTTGTGTGAGAAAGTGGCTCTATATATACTGGAATATAAGGAAGTACAGTGTGTATAGAGTCCACAAACCCCAAAGGTATAACAGAGGTTGAAGTCAGGACTGACCTTACTCTCAAAAGTGGTAGCTTGGTCGAGCAGTAAGGCAGTACCAGAGGGCAGTGCAAAGCATTTGTTGTACACACTCAGTCAGCAAAGGATTTCACACACTCAAAGACTGAACTCCAGGCCAATGTTTTCTATATCCAAAGATATAGTTGTTTTATTTTTAGAACCAACAGGCATAAAAATATACTTTGCTAGATATGAGAACTCTCATGTAATTACTTTGCAAGGAAGCAATAAAGTTGGTGAGCACAATAGGTACAGGAGTTGCTGAAGGCAACCCAAGTCTAGACACACTTTAGCATTGAGCTCAATGGATTGTTAACTTAAAAGTACAGTTGATTACAGTGCGGATTACTTTGGTAGTTCCAGGACTAGATCCTAGATTCAGTCCTGGGGTCTAAGCAGAAACCAGATTAGCAAAAACGTTTTAGTTACTGTGGTGAATTTTCATGAATATAAAGCTATAAGGGGAATTGCTTCAGAGTACCTAGTAGCATGATCCACTACTTCTAGAATGAATTTGTTACCTGAGGCTGTGGGAGGCTCAAGTGGACCCAAAATGTCCACACCTACCCTCTCAAAGGGTACCCCCACCACTGGCAGTGGTATCAGGGAGGCCTTTGGTTTGCCACATGTCTTGCCACTGGCCTGACAGGTAACACAGGAGCTCACAAACTCCTTCAACGTTTAGTTCATCTGGGGCCAGTAGAAGTGGCTAACTAGCCTTTCCAAAGTTTTGGTTTGCCCCAGGTGTCCAGCTAGGAGGATGTCATGAGTTAAAGTTAGGATGAACTCCCTGTACTTCTGTGGCACTACCACCCTCCTGGTAGCTCCAGGATTGGGGTTTCTTGCCTCAGCATACAGTAATCCCTCTGCCCAATAAGCTCTGTGGGTACCAATGACATCTTCCTTTGCTTCTGCAGCAGCTTGCTGACCCTGGCACAGCTCTTCCCTAGTGGGTCCCCCTGGGCCCAGGAGTCCAGCCTGGTAAGGCTCAAGCTCAATGGGCTCAGTTCCCCCTAGGGTTTCCAAGTCCTCTCCCTGAGGAGAGGGGTCCTGAGAGGCTGGCTGTGTAGAAGCTGGTTCCCCAGTCTCCTTGCTTTTTTTCTTGGTTGGTTGGACCATACTTTCAGGCTCCAAGTGGGGGTTAGAACTGGTGGGGGCAGTTGCTGGGTACAGCAAGTGGTCTGGAGAAGCTCACAGAGGCGGCATGCCTTTGAAACTTCCCCTGCCCATCCTGGGGGGAGGAGACCTAGCACCTCGCCCAGGATGTGCATTGTTGCAGGCCCAGGAGAGCGGGGGGCTCTCCACCCAGGGCTCCAGCAACATGTCTGCTGTGTGGCAGCCTCTGCAGCCACTCAGCCCAGACGTGGATTGTAGATTAGGATTTCAGAGGGCATATCTAAGATGCCCTCTGGTGCATTTTACATTAAATCCCACACTGGCATCAGTGCGGGTTTAATGTGCTGAGAAGTTTGGTACCAAACTTGTCAGTCTTCAGTGTGGCCATTATGGTGCTGTGGAGTTCGTAATGACAACCTCCCAGCACCATATACTCTTAATGGCATCACTGCACTTACAGTGCCCAGGCATGGCCCTGGGTACTATAGGGGCACAGGGCTCATGCACCAGTGCCCACACCTCTGGCATAGGGCACCCAGCTAGAGGGGTGACTGAAGAATGCTAGGGAAGTGGGTTGTGTGGGCAAGGCAAACAGGGATGTGTGCCATGTCGACTCTTGGTTTAGTTCTATACTTAGGCACTCAGCCTGCAAAGGCAGTGTGTGGGTGCCAGGGTACAGGGCCCCGGAGGGTGACACAATAAGTGCTGCAGCCCTCAGGGGTCTTCTCTGGTCACCATGCCCTGGGTACCTAGGGTGACATTTACTAGGGGCTGCCAGGTGGCCAGAGATGCCAATTGGGTTTTTAGTTTCAGCACAGTTTTAGGGAAGGAACACAGGCCCTGGGTACCTGTTTGACAGGAAACCAGGGCACACTCAGTCAAAGCACATCAGCAGTTCAGAAAAAAGTGGGGGCACACCAAGGCAAGAAAGATGGCACTTTCTCACATCTTGCCTTGGGGTTTGCCAACCATGCTAGTAGAGAGGCCGATTTGTCCCTCTCTTCCTGTGTTTGCTCTAGATGATGTTTATAGTCGTAGCACCTGAGCCTCTACGTCTGCTTCGTTACCTCCTCTTTAGCCTCCTGAAGTGCTTGCTGGAGCTCTGGGTCTCCTGGGCGTCTGCACTCTAACCCTCCAAGAGTCAGATCAGGCAAAGTTCATATCCTGCCGATCCTGGCTCTCTAGTCAAAACTTTTTTGTGAACGTGTGGAGGGATGCCCACATGGCACACCAGGATCCAGTGCAGTGGTAACAGCCTTTGCTCTAGTGGATTGAGAGCGCAAGCCTTCTAGGGGCTTCTACTTGGCCAGACCATAACAGATCTTTATCCTTAGTACTATCCATCGGGAAATGGTTAATTTTTGCACTGTTTTCCTCTTTTTCAAAGCCAAGATGCTCACAGTCATCCAAATATTGTGAAAATTGAGGACCCTCTAGGGTTAAAGCAGCGGAGTGTTCCTTCTTCTTGGAAGGGTGAGGTTGGGGCGTAGAAAGCCAGTAAAGTGATGGATTGTCTTCTGTGGGAGAGCATTACTGCTTTTGGCAAGAAAGCTGCTTTTGTCCTGAGGACCAGTTTGTCCGTGAAGGCTGGCATGGAAGCTGAACGGAAAAGACCTGGACTTGCTTATTTGCTGAGCAGAAGTAATTCTGAAGAGGAATGCAGTTATTGTAGTTGAGATGTAGAGAACAGCTGTACATGGGTTCAAAGGAAGTGCACATCAAATACATAGGAACCAAATTAAGGCCCAACTATGGCATCGCAAAAGGTGCTGGCAATAGCATTTGGATCAATCACTTTAAGAAACGCATCCCAACAGGTGATTGGAAAAGGGATGGCTAATCGGGCAGACGTAGGAAGGTCGAAAGGACCAAAATACAACTCTTAACTGTCATCAGTGCAGGGCTTTATTGATCTAATGAAAGACAAAGCAACAAAATTTAAGACAACTTTTCCTGACAAACACTGAATGTCACAGAAGGAGCCCCAAACAACAAACTTCTTTCAGCATCCCGCATGAATAGTTTTGGTGGAGGAACACCTGGCTACCAAGATAACACTTACTACTTAGGGAGAAATATCGAAAGCCATTAACTGACGCTGTTCAATCCCCATGCATGGAGGTGTAGGTTGTGCAGACTCAGGTGCAGGACTTGTTCCTGCTGCAGCAACAGGAGGTGCTCCTGAGAAAAGACTCGAACTGGAGGACAGTTGCTCATTGTCAGAAGTTTCATGTACCACACTCTGCTTGCTCAGTCCAGAGCCACTAGGACTTGGGCCTGGTCTTTAATGATCTATATCAGCACTCTGGGCAGCATAGATAGGGGTGAAAGGCATACAGGAGCTCTAGTCTAGGCAAAACGCATATCAATGGAAGAAGCGCATTGGGAACTCCAAGATGCAAAATTCTGGGCACTACCTGTTCTCTGCAGTGGCAAATAGATCAAGCCAGGGTTCTCCCCACAACAGGAAGATACTGTGTGATTATTTTAGTGCAATATCCCTTCATGATCCCCTAGATAATGCTGGCTGAGTTCATCCATCCTGGCATTTAAAGATACTGCCAGGTGTTGTGCGATCAAGGAGATGTCATTAACGTTCAACCAATTCCAGGGGCATAGAGCCTCCTGGCACAAGGTCCAAGACCCAATGCTGCCTTGTTTGTTGCAGAACCACATGGCGGTCATGTTGTCTGTGAGACCAAGTACCCGTTCCCATCTGATGGTCGGAAGGAATGGTTTTGAGGCCAAGCGAATTGTCTGTAACTCCAATAAGCTGATGCGGAGCAGAGACCCTGCCAGAGACCAGAGTCCTTTCATATCGACCTTTCCCAGATAACCTCCCCAACCCAGCATGAAGCATCCATCACGACCGTAAGTTCTTGGTGGAGAAGGGAGGGTGGTCTAACACCGGTCCAACTGCAATTGGACAGCCACTATTGCAGATCTTGTCCAGTCTCCTTCAACACCTGGATAGAGTCCATGGAGACTGCAGATCCCACTGCAGGGCTTTTATGTGCCACCTGCCATGGTCTGCAAGCAGGATGCAGGAGACCAAAAGGCTTCATTACTTCTCAGTATTTCTAAATAAAATGTTGTTTCGGCTGAATCGAATAAAGAAACAATGGATTATTGGTAGTCAGAACATTAGATGAACCTGTAAAAAGATTAAGGGGCACATTCATTAAGCATTTTTGTCTTCACAAACAGGACGATTCGGCCAGTTTGTGAACGCAAAAAATGCATTTCAGATGTAGCAAACCCCAATTTGCGATTCAGTAACCTGTTACCGAATCGCAAAATGGGTTTGCAATTCAGTATTTGAAAGGGGTGTGTTTAGGGCATCCCTTCCATATACCGAATCCTAACAGTATGCATAATTATTTTGTGACCGTGAATGCGGTCGCAAAACATTCGCATATTACAACCTACTTCAAGTAGGTGGTAATCCCTTTGCAAATAGGAAAGGGTCCCCAAGAGACCACTTCCCCTTTGTGAATGGTAGTAAAAGCATTTTTAATAGCAGGGAGTGGTCCCACAGACCACTGCCTCGTCTTAAAAAATGAAAAGATAACTTTTCATTTTACTTTTTGTAAAGCATCTCGTTTTCCTTTAAGGAAAACGGGCTGCTTTCCAGAAAAAAAGATTTCTTTATTTAAACTCAATCACGAACATGGTGGTCTGCTGACCTCAGCAGGCCACCAACCCCGTGAATTTTGACTTTCCAAGGGGGATGCAAATTGCGATCTACCTTATTATTATTAATGAGGTAGACCAATTTGCGGCCCCCTAGGTGTCGCAAGGTGAACCTCTGAGTTTCTACATTGTAAATTGCGATTACCTAATTGCGATTCTCAGGAATTCACAATTAGGTATTTGCAATTTACAATTTTTATGCATGTGCCGATAAGGCTTTAAAGAAAGCGTGTCTGCTCTATTATAATTTCTTTTATACAAATTAAGTCTGCACAGAAGTCTGTATTATCATATTGTATCTCAAAACGAGTTCCAAGCGAACACTTGTTCTCAGTTGCTAGAATTAATACCATAGCAAAAGACACATGCCAATGGAGTCAAGCTATCCTGGCTGATGAGGGTTGAAAGCCCGAAACCGGTCCTAGGATGCTTGATTCAAGACCAGGGAGGACCTGACCTGGCAGTTAGGGTTGGACTGTTGCCAATGGGAGCAGGGTCAAGACTGATTTGCATATGGCTGGGTCCAAACTGGAATGGCATGGTGAGCAAAAAAACGATGGATTTAGGCCCAGATCTCTGTACTGGGGTGAATGTATGACATTGTTCTGCATTTTGTCCATCAATTGTTCTTTTTGCATTTGTCACCCCGAGTGGGACGGGTATGCCCAGATGTGGGTCATGTGCTCTCAATGCCACTGGAGTTAAGCTATCCTGGCTGATGAGGGCTGGAAGCCCGAAACCGGTCCTAGGATGCTTGTTTCCAGACCAGGGAAGACCTGACATGGCAGTTCGGGCTGGACTGTTGCCATTTGGCGCAGGGTCAAGACTGATTTGCATATGGCTGGGTCCAAACTGGAATGGCATGGTGAACAAAAAAATGATGGATTTAGGCCCAGATCTCTGTACTAGGGTGAATGTATAACATTGTTCTGCATTCTGTCCATCAATTGTTCTTTTTAGAATTAATACAGCGGCACCGAGTTTCAGGAAAGCAAAGGGCTCAGACAACCCTCTAATCTCCTCCATTCAATTATTTTTCTGGTTAAGCAAAGGGTTATTGGTTTTACTCAAGAAATCAAAAAGAAAAATTAACAATGCATACGGTGAGGAATAGCAATAATGGAGGCCAGACAGTAAACAATAATACTGTGGTTTGAGTGTTATTCAAAGGAAAAAAAACATGTATTTTCCATAATGTAATACCTTGGAGATCCCTTCAGTAGTTGTCCAGGATAGCACATAAACTATTGACAAGTACAAGCATTTCAGTCCTTGTTATATCACTGTGCTATATCTTGCCAGACTCCCGAGATTCATATAAATTGATCATGAAGCAGCCAACACTTGATTTGACCTTTTGTATGGCATGCAAGTCTAAAACTTTCTCAAAGCCAAGATAAGGAAAGATCATATTTACAATTACCAAATGTTTTGTATATAGTTTACTGCTTAAGGTGCCACACTGATGGTGAAAATACTGCACTCTTGTCAAAACAGTGCACACATGCTCCTGGTATTATCTTTACTCCTAATACTTATCTTTACACTAGGGATAAGTGGAAGTGTAGTGTAATAAAATAAGCAACCAATGTTAATTGATCTATGTTTAATTCTTGAACAAGCACTGGCAAAAGTATTTTTAAAATGAGTCTCGGGTTGCGTTAAGCTTAATGTGAATCTTAGCAAGGTTGTGAATCATAGTAAAATCTTCTGGAATCCTGAAATATTAATAGGTGCACCTTAGTTTAAATCACATTATGTTGGGTTGCTAAATCGGAACAAAAGCAAAGCACCCATGCTTGTCAGCTTTACCTCTGGTTTCCTGATTAGTATTCCTACATTACAAACATCTGGAATGAAACATAATAGAGATAATAATGGTCCTTGTCGTGCACAACTAGATGTCTGTGGTTGGAGGATTGAACTTTAAGGTGCTAGTTTTCACTAAAAACTTTAAAAATGAATAACTCCAGTTCTACTGATTGGATTTTTGTTGCTTTGATGTCAGATAATTTATTACATTTTACTCTATTTCGTCTAAATTGGTGTGGAATTTTTCTTGTGTCGTGTTCCTACATTATTGCCCTTTGTGTGCTACATAAATACTTTGCACATTGCCTCTAAGTTAAGCCCAAGTGCTTTTGTGCCGAGCTACCAGAGGGTTATGCACAGATTAATAAAGTGACTCTTGCGGTTCACCCTGACAAGGGATGCTTGTTGTGCGAGTAGGGCTACCCCTTCAAGTAATAACACAATTCCTTGCACGTGTCAATAGACTTCAAACTTTGAGCAGGTCAATTATGTAACTGGTGCAAATATACCAGTGCTTCTTGGCTTCAGGATAAAAAGACACTAGTTCTGACATAAGCACATAAGTTAATTCGAGGCATAAATACCGAAACTCACAAAAAAACAAATCAATAATTGCTTGTATCTTATAAATACGGTTACATATTTATACATGAATGTGTATTTTCTGATAAATGGACCATGCCATACCCATCAGAGCTTTACATAAGTATAAGAGGTAGATTAGTCAATATAAGATACAAGGAGATACTATTCACCTATATATTTCCTACAACATCATACAGGTATTACAGTTTATACAAAGCAATACAGGTTCATATTCCTAAATGTTTTCCATAACATAAGTGCCTGGTGTTAAGGCAAGTCCACAATTACTGGTATTACAATGTGTTTACATTGAAATTACATGATAAATCAGTATGCAAATGTTCTGTTTGTTGAAGCTAATGCATCAGGCAATGACAGATTAGGTTCAAATAGCAATCACTTAGAAAAACATAGCAAATATGCAAATTAGCCGAAAGCCTATGTTTGTATTGTACTGGGCATGCCCATTCAGCAGTTTAATACTGTCATGAACACTTGCAAAAACTGGCATCAACGCTAGGCAACAAAAAAAGCTTTCAGAGTAACCAATACGTGAATCCAGACACAATACATTATCATTAATGTTATTAATACTTTTACAACACTACAAGTGTAAATGTATACCAACAGAACATGCACCGCAAACAGTTACAACCTAAACTGTTCATGAAATAATGATCTAGGGTCCTGCAGCGTTCTCTGTTACCGGAGTACACCTGTAATTAAAGATTTTTTATTTTTACATTTAAACAGCAACAATAATGTGCAAGTTTCTCTGATGCGTAAAAAGAAAAAAATCCCACAAGCAAACAAAAAAAACGTACAAACTCAGTTGTCACTGTATTATTACTTTAATATCTTCTGGCAATTGATTCCTAAGACACATTTCCTCTCAAGCCTTAAACTAAAAGATTTAATATTTTAAGTCAAAACAAGCACTGGCAACAGGTCAGGCTAGCAGTTTCAGTAATAAGCCAGTCCAATTAGTTTTGCCAAGGAGTGTTAGAAACATACTCGATTTGTGAAATAAAAAAAGAAAGGATGCATGTGTTTAACTCAAGCAGGGCCCGTATTCACTCAGCCACTAACTGTCGCATCTAAGACCCTCATTCATTTTCATTACCACAATCAAGAATTTACTAAGAGTTTAGCTAAAGACCTATACGCGCCACTGAAACCAATGCATTCAGGGAAATAAAACAAAAAGGCCCGATGCCTGGCTGGACTGCCATGTAAAAGGAGTGGAGCAAGGGGAGAAGACAGGAGAGTGAAAAACAGAGCAAGGGAGGGAAGAAGAGGCAGAGGGACAGCAGGAGGAGGCAGAGGGACAGCAGGAGGTTGAACTGGAACCGAGGAAGGTGATGAGCATAAAGAGGTGTAAGGGCAGGGGGAGCGTCTGGAGGCAGAACTGGAGGAACGTGGGAGAAATAGCAGACAGGAACGAATAGTGGGGGAGATGGGATCTGAAGCCAAGAGGGGAGGAGCAGGAGGTGGGAAGCAGGGAGCATGGGCAACAATTGGATATCACAAGCTCACGTTACTTCCTGCCTCTCCTCTTATATAGAGGAGAACGGCCTCCTTGCATCCCATCAGGCGGGATTCCGCCCGGGCCATTCCACGGAGATGGTGGTCCTGGCAGTCTTGGATGAGCTCAAGGGGAAGGCCGACTCCAACCTCCCCCAAGCCCTGGTCCTTCTCGATTTGTCCGCTGCGTTTGACACGGTTGACCATTCCATCCTTCTCGACCGTGTCAGCGCAGCGGGCATTCGGGGCACGGCCTTTTCCTGGCTGGCGTCCTTCCTGCGGGATAGGTCCCAGGCAGTCCATCTCTCCGGTTTCTCTGCTTCTCCCCGCCCAGTCACTTGCGGCGTCCCCCAAGGCTCCTCTCTTTCCCCCCTTCTTTTCAATCTTTATATTCACCCCCTCATCACCTCTCTCCTTGAGCTGGGGGTCTCTGTGTACAATTACGCAGATGACCTCCAGCTCGTCTTTGATCTTTCCTCTACCCCTGATTCTCTTCCCAAGTTCTGTTCCACTTTAGTTTTTATCTCTGACTGGATGAGCGCTAACCATCTGAAGCTCAATCCAGACAAGACGGAACTTGTTCTCACTGGTGGCCCCTCCAATCCTTGGTCCCCTGCACATTGGCCCCTTTCTTTTGGTCCCCCCCCGGTGCCCGCCTCCTCTGTTCGCACTCTCGGTATTAAAGTCAGTCACGACTTATCCATGCACAATCAGATCAGCTCCGTCGTGTCTTCTTGCTTTCTCTCTCTTCGTCTAATCCGGAAAATCTCACGTTTTGTTTCTACCGATGCACTTAAATCCATAGTCATGGCCCTTGTCATTTCCCGCCTTGACTATGGCAATGGTCTGTACGTGGGCATACCTGCTTACGAATCCCGTCGCCTACAGGCCATTCAAAATCAAGCTGCTCGCCTCGTCCTTTCCCTCCCCAGATCTTCTCATATCACCCAGGTTCTCAAATCACTTCATTGGCTTCCTGTCCGCTTCAGATCCTTTTTCAAATTGGCCTGCTTAGCTTTTCGGGCTCATTTCCGTTCTGCGCCCCTGTTCATCATTTCTCTTGTCTCTTGTCATGCCCCGGTCCGCACTCTTCGCTCATCTTCTCTCTCTCTTCTTCACATCCCTCGCTTCCGTAAATCCAGAACAGGGGGCACTCGGTTCTCAGTCCTGGCCCCCCAGTTCTGGAACAGTCTTCCTCTTTCCATCCGCTCCATTCCCATCTACACTCACTTCCGCATAACCCTTAAAACTTTTCTTTTCTCTCAGGCATTCCCTTCCTAATTTTCCTGGGTTCCCTTTGCTGAGCTCTGATTAGGTCCCCAGCGCCAGGAAGCCGTTCGGCCACCGTGCGCTTTATTAAATACTTTATTCATTCATTCATTCATTCAAGGATGAGAGGAGAGCAAGAGGCTTAAAGGAGCAGCAGGAGGTCTGAAGGGCCAATCAGGTGGGGCAGCAGGATATGGCAAGGAGGAACCATTTGTACATGTGCACCTGATGAGGCAGGACTGGGCTCAGCAGGGAGCGAAGGCTAATAAGTTACTTCTGGCGTAGTGGGACTAAATTCTCTGGAGCAGATGCCGAGATGTGCATTTTGACTGGTAAGACACGCTGCTGTGATTGGCTTTCACACATGTTGCCAACCACAAAAGGCTCTCTGGTCAACTTGTTTGCACCTATCTGGTTCATGCCTAAGTGTTTACCTCCGCTCTATGTTGCTGCTTCTGGCAGCCTATTCCCAACTTGCTGCTAACACGAAAAAAGAAGTTGCCCTTTCGACGATCCCACTACACGCTCCCTTGAAGCTCATTATCTACAAAGTCTGAAAAGAAGGTTTTGCGGTTACCAATGCAATGCAAACTGAAAATGTCAACATCTACAAAGCACAACGGCCTCGTGCCAAACGTGCAAGACAATGCCTCAAGGGGCTCATACGAACAAGTCAATGGCTAAAGAAGGCTGACCCAAAGTCACTTTCCATATGTTATATGCAGTTTGTTATGCTGACATAAGGTCACCGAAAATCTAAAAGCAGTCCTTGGCCAGAGCTAAATATACATCACATATGAAGTTATTACATATAAACATATTATCCAAGAAGTTCTCCCTGAGCTCTTCAAAAGTATAAAATGTTCATAGCAACTGTGACGACTCCAGATAATTCTTCTTTTTTACAGGAGATCCGTCGTTTCAGAATGGGGAATCGAGAAATAGGGGGGAGATTCAGAGATACAGGAGGGGTAAGACAAGGAGATGGACAAGAGGGAAAGGAAGAAGAAACAAGCATTGGAAATGCAATAGGTCTCGCATTAGGAACGTTTGAGCGATTGGTATTGTAAATGACACTTCTTTAATTTATGTGTTGGTTTTGAAAATAGCAAAATTAATAGCTTTGTCAGTTACAATGTCAATAGTTTTAACTTTCGCAAATGTGACACCTATAGCATTTGTGATGTGGTGGTGGTGGATGCGGTGGATGTGGTGGATGCGGTGGTGGTGGATGCGGTGGTGGATGTGTTGGATGTGGTGGTGGATGTGGTGGATGTGGTGGTGGTGGATGTGGTGGTGGATGTGGTGGTGGATGCGGTGGTGGATGCGGTGGTGGATGCGGTGGTGGATGTGGTGGTGGATGCGGTGGTGGATGTGGTGGATGTGGTGGTGGTGGATGTGGTGGTGGTGGATGTGGTGGTGGTGGATGTGGTGGTGGATGTCCTGGTGGATGTGGTGGTGGATGTGGTGGTGGATGTGGTGGTGGATGTGGTGGTGGATGTGGTGGTGGATGTGGTGGTGGATGTGGTGGTGGATGTCATGGTGGATGTGGAGGTGATGGTGGATGTGGTGGTGGATGTGGTGGATGTGGTGGTGGTGGATGCGGTGGTGGTGGTGGATGTGGTGGTGATGGAAGTGGTGGTGGATGCGTTCGATGTGGTGGTGGATGTGGTGGTGGATGCGGTGGTGGATGCGGTGGTGGATGTGGTGGTGGATGTGGTGGATGTGGTGGTGGTGGATGTGGTGGTGGATGCCGTGGTGGATGCGGTGGTGGATGCGGTGGTGGATGCCGTGGTGGATGCGGTGGTGGATGCCGTGGTGGATGTGGTGGTGGATGTCGTGGTGGTGGATGTGCTTACTAAAACTAGTGACAAACGACGGAAGTAGGTAACCAGCACAAAAAATGCCCGATTTCAGTAAGAAAGAAAATACATAGAGCCGACATGATAACATGGCGTGTGCTTTACAATCACAGCAATGGCAAATGCATTTACGGAAAGATGTGAGTCGAGGCAAGGGGGTAATAAATGAGTCACTTCTCCAAAGAGTGTAAGTCTCTCCCAGTGAAGGAAGTGCTACTGCCAGCTGCTGTTCAGTCAGAAAATTGGTTGTGATTTGGGCACCACGCACGCCTATCTTGTGACGACCGCCTATGCTAAAAAGCACTTAATTTGCATAAACACAGCCAGCACACGAGTAGTCCAGCTCACAGCTCGGTGCATTCAAATAGACTTCTCATTTAATGAAAAGAGTCGATTCCAAAATAGAAATCTAAGACTGGAATGGTAAACTATTTTGAGATAATAATGTGACGGTTCGATAACAGAATGATTGGAAGAAACTAGTCTTGATGGATTTACTGAGTGCAGCTTTTTGGCATTAATGGCGGTTCATTTCCCTTCCCTCTCGCGGTCAAACCTCACTTTTGCATTGAAGGAAATTACAGCTGCAGCAGCTTTAGAGCATGGCTTCTTGAAGTATAAACTGCCCTTTTCTCTCAGAATGCGCAAAGAGGAATTACTATCAGTAATCATGCCACAGGTCCCGCATGGCAGAGTTCATTGCCCACAAAAAGGATTCCACAAAACAACGGTACACTAAACTAAAATGGGATGAAATCGATCAAACAAAAAAATACCTCTAGCAGATCAGTGCGATTCTGTTTACACATACTGTGACACTTTAAAAAAAAGATTTTCAGGGCCGTCGGAGCTTGGAAACACGAGCGCTCGTGAAGCCACTATAAGCAGCAAGGCACATTACGTAGGAATAAAAAGAAATGACAGGGCTGTCAGAGTCCTGGGATTGAAAACACGATTGGATAAAAAAAAAATGTATAGGGCCGCCTGAGCTTGGAAACACGAGTGCTTACTAAAACTAGTGACAAACGACGGAAGTAGGTAACCAGCACAAAAAATGCCCGATTTCAGTAAGAAATAAAATACATAGAGCCGACACGATAACATGGCTTGTGCTTTACGATCACAGCAATGGCAAATGCATTTACGGAAAGATGTGAGTCGAGGCAAGGGGGTAATAAATGAGTCACTTCTCCAAAGAGTGTAAGTCTCTCCCAGTGAAGGAAGTGCTACTGCCAGCTGCTGTTCGGTCAGAAAATTGGTTGTGATTTGGGCACCACACACGTCTATCTCGTGATGACCGCTAACAAGAAAGGAAACAAGACGGAGGGCATTGCTGTGGGGAGGGGGGAGGAGAAATGCGACACGGCGGGCAGGGGAGGGGGCGGAGCGGGGAAAGCGGCGATGAGGGTGTGAAGCAGCCAGGGCCTTTGAAGTGAAGCTAAGCTTCACTTCAAAGGTGTGGGAGGAGTGCGGCTGAGGGAACAGATGTCGATTTGATGATGTGCACGCGCATTTTAGGTCAATGCGCTTGCGCATTGACCTAAAAGCGCACGGGCACAGCACCAAATCGCCAAGTTGGGTAAAGTCTGTTGAAGTCGCTATAGTCTTGCTCTGTTCAATGCGCATGCGCATGCGCATTGAGAGGCGAGACCTAAAAAACAGACAAGGGATGAGAACTCGCTCTTGGAAGAAATGAATGGTTTGACTAATGAGATAGAAATTATCAATATTTCATCATTTGAACTGTCGGATAGTATGATTTCAGTATTAAAAAAACGTCTGGGATTCTGTCCGTCTACTTGTATTGATTGGTATACGACTAAAATTGATGTTTACAAATTTTCGAGGTTACTCAAACTTTAAAAGTATTTTTCAAATCAGGATATTGTTAAAAAGAGCCCAGTAACTAGAACACTGTTCAGTAAAGTGACTATTCAAGAAGTTCAAGACATTAAGCTAATCCTCTCTTTAACAGAGAGTGAGAAAGATCCAGTTACTATGAGCTCACTATTAGAAGATTTGGATATTAATCAGAGTGCTGCTATTGGGAGTGGTCTTAAAATTAGGTCAAAGTGGACACCACAATTATCATCTGGTAATATGATTGATGCTTTTTATAAAGCTGTGAACCTTGACATAGACAGACTTATTGAAAGAGAGAGAAGAGGTTTTAACAAACCTTTTTCAAGTAATCTTAAGAAGGATGAAAGGTTGGCTCTCAAAACTTTAACATCTCTACCTGAATTAATTATACGAATGGCAGATAAAGGTGGTAACATCGTTCTGTTGAATAGAAAAGATTACAATGATGACATTTTATCTCAATTACGAGATTTGAGATATTATGAACAAGAGACAATGAGTCCTTTATTTAAGGTCTCAGATATGATTAATTCTAAACTGAAAAATTGGTATGATCGCTGTCTAATTGATCATGATGAATACATGTACCTAGGGCCCCATGCATGTATAGTTTGCCTAAAATACATAAAAATCGGCAGAAACCACCGGGAGGAAGAGGTGTGGCGCCGCGGCCAGGGCGACTGACGCTGGAATCTGGGGACCACGGTTCGATCCCCGGCTCCGGCGGCAGGTTAGCCCAGCACCATGTGACTCTGGGCAATAGCTCGCTTAATCTTCCCGACGGCCCCCCAGCGCCTAGAGACCCTTACGGGTGATTGTGCGCTTTACAAATGTGGACTTTACTTTACTTTTTACCGGGCAGACCCATTATTTCGGGTATTGGGGGGCGACAGAGAAACTGTCCCATTTTATTGATTAGTATATTAGACCATATGTTCAGAACCTCCCTTCACATATTGAGGATACTAAACACGTCCTGAATTTAATGAGTGATGTTAGGTGGGAATCTGACATGATTTTGGCAACATTGGATGTGGTCTCCCTATACTCTAATATCGATCACAAATTGGGTATGGAAGTTATGGAAAGTTTTTGGAACAAAAGACCTGCTGAATACTTTGAGCGTACTACCATGATTATGGAAATGACTCAGATTGTGCTGGAGAACAATGTTTTTTTATTTGAGAATAACTGGTATAGACAGAAGCTTGGAACTGCGATGGGTTCTAGATTCGCTCCGTCTTTTGCTAACCTCTTCATGGGGTGGTTTGAGGTGGAGTGGATCTGGGGCCCCAAAGGCAAGAAATGGATTGACCATATATATTATTGGGGGCAATTTATTGATGATTGCCTCCTAATTTGAAGAGGGACCACAGTGGAACTTCATGCCTTTTTTGACCACCTTAATTCCAATGAAGTTAATATGTAATAACACATTATGATACACATCACTTGACCTTTTTGGATATTGAATTATTTGAAGAAGGAGACAAATTGTGCAGCCGTATGTATCGTAAAGAGACGAGCTGTAATTCACTTTTGCATGCTGAGAGTTGCCACCCCAAAAGCCAAATCAACTCAATTCCATTCGGGGAAATGCTTAGAGCCCGTAGGAATTGTTCACAAGATCAAGACTTGAGACTAACTTACATGATATGGGATGCAGATTCAGAAACAGAGGTTATGATAAAAAATTATTGATCAGGCAAAAATTAAGGCAAAGAAACTAAAAAGAGAGGACACATTGAAACCTAAAAATGACACCGCAAAAGATTTGCGACACCAGAAAATCAGGTTAGTTACCAGTTTTGGAACAGGTAGTCACAAATTATTTGCTATTTTGGAGAAATACTGGCATCTCCTGAAGTATGACAAAGATATTTTACCCTTCCTTACAGACAGACCATCTCTGACATTCAGGAAGGGAGTCACATTGGCTAATATAGTTAGCCCAAGTTACCCGAGACAGATGTCTAAAGAAAATTGGTTGAGCAACCGTTCTATTGGGTTTTCTTATGGTGGAAAATGCAGCTCGTGTCGATGGGTAATCAAGAAGATTAAATATTTTGAATACAATAACACAGGACTGCTTAGTATCAGATCATTCATTAATTGTGAGACATGTTGTGTATGTTATTGTATGTACTTGCAAAAAAATGTATGTGGGTAGCACCATAAGACGACTGAGAGACTGAATGATGGAGCATTTTCGAGCACTTAAGAATGGTGATACAAGATACCCTATATTAGCACACCTAGTCCAAAATTGTGACCAACATGAGAAGCATAAATTTACTTATCATGGAATTGAACATGTGATGATGGATAAGAGAGGAGGTAATAGAATACTCAAACTAAGACGCGCTGAGGCCAAATGGATCATGAAGTTCAGAGCTGTGGAAGATGGTTTGAATTTAGACCCGGAGTTTCAATACTTTTTGGGTGACTGATGAAATTATATTGTACCAATGACTATTTTGACACATATGCACATTATGTTGTTGACACAATAGACATCCATATATATATATCTTTTCTCTTGATGACTGTGTAAAACCTTATACCAAACGTATCATATTATTATCTTGAATGTTTTCACGGAATGGATATGTATCATGGTCTATTTTTAGACACTGATTTCTTATGGGATCAGTATTATGTTCCAATTCTTTGTGATACTGACCTCTTATGCGAAAATGTTTTGAGAAAAGTTTAGATATATTTTTTATGTTTTCACGGAATGGATATGTATCATGAGCTATTTTCAAATACTGATTTCTTATGGGATTAGTATTATGTTCCATTTTTAGATACCGACCTCTCATGGCGATAATGTTTTGAAAAATGTTAGGATAACTTTTTCTGACACTGCTTACCCGAACGGTATAATGCAAATAGTATAGTATATGGCTTTTATATACTAACAATCTTCATTTCCCAATGACATCTCTTTCTTTTCGCTTTTCCCCCTAAAGGCTTTCTTATTAATTATTTGGGTTATATCAATCGAGTGTTGAATTTGAGCTGTGACATTGGAAAATCGGCACTGGTTTTAATCAGTATTGATACCGTTCATTGATTTTTCAATTACATTTTTTTACCTTAACTATCTAGTAACAGCGAAGTAGGGCCGTAGGATATTGATTTGGTCCTTGCCTATGAATACAGAGGTGCTGGTTCGAGACTGGCATTAGAGAGGGCTTGTACAATCAATTTTTGTTTTCTAGTAGCTTGTTAATAACACAGAAAGGTTACAGCAAGTATGTACATTTAATACTAAATAGAATAACAACTTTTTGAAAAGTGACTGATAGTCACGGAACTATGAGTGTAATGTGGACCTCTTGAAATACTGTAGAAACGTTCAAGTAAAGGTTACTTTTACCACTAAGTAACAGCAAGTTAGGACCGATTATGTTTTGGTTTTTACCTATGTACCAAGAGGTTGCCGGTTCGAGACTGACACTAGAGAGTATATTGAAATCTACGATTTAATTTTGCTTATAAAGCTTGTTAATCAAACGGAATGATTATAGTAAATGTGATCCATTCAAAATTATTAGAATCGTATCAAGTGACTGGTAACAATGGAATTTTAAAGGTAATGAGGATGTGGTGGTTTATTGTTTTTATTTACATATCACAAACGCGAAAGCGTTATTTTTCTCTTAAATTGGATTTTATTACCAACTTTATATACTGCAGACAAGGCAAATCAAGTCTTGAGGTAATACTAACACCTTTCAAGTTGGCACTTATGTGTTTTTTGTCGAGGTGTGCCTAATAAAAGATGCCACCCACGTGAAACGCCGGTTCGAGATTGCGGGATACGGCGTGCCTCGGAACCGGTAATAGTTTGTCTCGCATCTAGAAACCTCTAGTACCGATTACTACTGTGATGCAGTTATACACCATTAATATTTATTTTATGTCTCCAATACAGATACACGTACTCGTGTTCACAAATTATGAGACTTTAAACTACGTTACTCAGATCGTGGATCAACTCTTTTGGGACAAGTTCACAATATCAGAACTGGGAGGTGAGACCATAACCTCAGATAGTTTAAATATATGTGAGGAAACGTTTCGATATTGTAAGATTGACTCAACTAGGTTCCATTTAACTATTGCAGATACGGAGTAGTACAGACCGTGATGAGGTGTTTTTCGAGACTACGCTATTCGGATTGTTGATAAATCCTTTTGGGACAAGTTCATACTTTCTGAACCAGGAGGTGAGATCATACCCTCTGACAGTTTAGACATACACGAAGAAACGTTGAGATGTGGTCAGATTGACTAATAGTAGATCTCACTTAAATTTTTGCAGATACCGAGTAGTACAGAACTTGAAGAATAATTTGTTTGGATATGGCGATAAGATGGCTAAATAATGGACATGCTGAATTTTGATCACTGAGTATAGTGGTGAATGTGAGTATTTATGTGACGAGGTAGATTAAACTTTAGAAACCTGGTAATGAAATTTAACTAGATTATCCTTGACAAATAGAATATATGTGGAACAGTGATATGGCAAGTACTGATCATAGCGATTGTCAGAAATATTAACCATAATGGTTTTCTCTTGTTACAGACTCAGATTTACATGGATTACTTTTGCTATCAAAATATATGGAATACTAATCTTTTTAGAAAAATTATTACAACTTTTGAGGTAACTTTAAATCGACTCTTAATACATTGGCATTTCGGGCTCTTTGATACACAGAGGTTAATTTTCTTTGAATTTAGTTAAGCTCCATTATATTAATTCTATTAATTCTTTGTACTAATCTCACTTAAGGTGACTCTAAATTCTTTCCTTACAGCTGATTTTATTGGTTGAGTTTTAGTGGTGGAGGAGATAAATATTTTGAGGTATTTATTGGAAATTTATTGATACTTGTGTATTTACTTTTCTGGGCTGCAGCCCTAATGAAGTCATGATGCATGGAATTAATGCATGACGAAACACGCGTTGGCTGCTAAGAAAGGCTTTTGGAAAACAACTATTAAACCACTTTTGGATATACCTTCTAAGTTGGATACCTGAGTTTTATGTTCTACAATTGGATATTTACCATATGAACATTTCCCTACATTAAAGGAAAAAATGAATATATGGACTGCTTCTGCACTTATACAATTAGTTCTTTGTTACAAGAAATGCAATGAACATTTTATACTTTTGAAGAGCTCAGGGAGAACTTCTTGGATAATATTGATGTACTCATAATTTCTTCCGGGTATTGTGGGATAGAGTGGTAACCTATTCCCTTCCCTTAAGAGCATTCATCTATTTACATTCTTTATTACTTTGCGTTTACATTTAGCTGTGCGCCTGATTCTATACCTGGTTACCATTATTTATAAATATTACATATACACATACTTTTCTCATTTTTCTACCAATGAAAAAAGGAGGAAAGAAATTCTTATCATCTTAGTCCCCCATAAAAGTACCACATGCAGCTAAATAAAGCCTCATGGCAAATTACCGGAATCAATCAGAAATTACCAGTCGAACCACTCATAAAAATTAGAAAAAAATCCAAAGTCTTGAAATAGGCTACATAAAAATACTTAAACATCCGTTTCAACCAGCACAAAAAGTGTTAAAAATAAATCGCTTGACATATCAAAATAATATCACCATCGTTAATCATGCCCTAATGAAAATGCCACACAGCATAATTCATCCGTCAACATAGCACTGGACATGGACCTCTTCAGTATTATTTAATATCTGCATGGCACTATGCAATGGCATCGTTCAAGCAGCCACACAGTATCTTGCACCAGTCCCCAGCATGGCCAATGGCAAATGCAATTTGGCCCCACATCAGACAATTGTGTGCAAAACATCATGCAACTGCCCACAGCGCATCATGCAACAGGTCCACACAACCCTGAAACCGCTTAATTTCAAAATGGCGACATGCATAGCCTCTCGAACTTTCTCTACTTCTGGGAAACATGCAGTGGCAAAATATGGTCCAGGAACATTGGAGGTCAGTCGGGCAGGAGATGATGGAGGGCAACATATTCCTCTCCTGGAGGTTTCAGCAGAGAATGAAACATGTGGCCCATACCTTGACCTTGTGCAAGAGGATGTAGATGGGCCTGCTCCCGAAGTTGCCCACCCTGTGGATAATATGGACATAGAAACTGCACAAACAGCATGTCAGGTCTGGTCGCTCAGTGCAATAATGTACCCCCATTCCAGAGACCTCTGTTAGATCCCAAGAGCACAGGTTTCAATCGTGCGGAGTAAGTTAAGTAACTTGTTATTCTGGTGGCTACTTCTAACTGCCTGCAGAGTCCTCATATATTGAATAGATACCATAGAAATGCCCCTTCAAGGTGGTGGGTCTTACAAAATAGTCAAAGAAGAAAGGTCTGAATCACGGAACAAGCCAAATGACCATCCCATCCCAATCCAAGCACCAATACTTGACGAACGTGCAAATTAATGCCCAAATCACTGCACGCTTATCCTGGATGGGAACTCCTGTGAACAATACCCAAGTAGTCACCTTCACTCTAGTACAGTGAGCTCTGATACCATGTTGAGTTTTTTTTCATCAAGGACATTACAGATCTAAATGCAAAAGACAATCCAGCTCAATCGAGACCTCTTCTGGACAGCTCTTCCTTTTTATTGCCCACATATCCAACAAAGAGATGACAGTCAGGCTGGAAATCCTTGGACCTGTCTATATATGTGTTTAGCTCTCTGCAGGGATACAGAATCTACTCTTCCTTCTTGGGAACGCAACCCTGTAACTCACTAATATGCCGAGACGACATGATGGCCAACTCTGACGCAATATGTGAGATCATAAGCAGTACATTGTGGGGGGCATATGTTTTAGTTAACTCAGGCAACTACAACTGCTGAATTTATATGGTTTTGTGTGTGTAAAATCTGAACCTCACTATAATGTCCCTGTAACCTTTGGTTTTTTTCTCCAGTGAATATATATACTTATATACATATCAAGAATTCAGTGGTGGTTGTCACTAGGTAGTTACAGTTAGGATCATGTTTCCATAGGCAATACCTTTATTGTGTTACTAATACAGGACTTGAAAATTCATAAAAATGTTACTAGACCTGTAGGACTAGTAACCTGAATAATCTACTCTAGGTGTAATGCACTTGACCCATAAACAGTTTATGCTATGGAGCCGCCTTTTTCTTCATTATCAGATAGAAGAGCACTTTCAGCAATGCGAGTTCAGCATTTCTGCTGTACAAAAAACTTTTTTTGATTTAAATACGCTAAACGTTTGCTCCATGTATAATAGGAATCGAGCCCACATATAGGGTACATATGACTTGCCTCTTAGCTCACGCGAGTGCGCGATCAAAGATGGCGGCTCGCCGCTGAAGCTCCGGCTGCGAGGTTTTAAATGCCAAATTCACAGGAATAATTCAATTCCTGTTAGGAATCCTTATCTGCCCTTAGGGAAGTGCTTTGTGCAGGTTTTTAGTGGGACTGACTACTTCTGGACTCTCCTGGCTGCCGGTTCTCCTTCACAGATGCTTCCCTCAGCTTGGCTCCGAAGTTCCTGTCAGGGAGGCGGAGTTCTGTATCTGGAGAAGGCACGGCCTTGGCCTTGGTATCCTCCCACTGCTTGTTTTAGCTGCTGCACTGGTTTGGCATATTTATCTGCATTTCTGTTTTGTTATTTCCCATTTTTGCCTGTATTTATTCAATTTCTTTGAGTATGGAAAGCAATTCTTCAACAAATAAACAAACAGATTGTTTCTCCTCTGCTAGTTAAGTAAAAAATGGTTGATACATCGGAACCCTCCCTTATTACTATTCTGGAGGAATTGTAGGCTGTTAGATCAAATACAGATAGTATTGCCATGGAAATGAAAAATATATGGAAAGATATTGCTAGTCTTTCAATGAAGGTTGCAGATAATGGGAATACATTAAATGACGTTATAACAAAAACTGATGAGCTAATACCCCTTGTTACAAAAATCTCTTACATCAGTACTAGACTGCTTGAGTTAGACAATAGAAATAGGCAATATAACTTGCCTATTTTTAATTTGCCTAAAGATCTAGAAGGGAATGACTGCAGACGCTACCATGAGAACCTACTGCCTAATTTATTAAGCTTGAAGTTTTCAGAAAAATTCGAGATTGATAAAGCACATCGTATTCCATCTCATCATGAACAAGGCCAAACTAGACCTCGGCAAGTCATTTTTTTAAGGTTCTTCGCCATCAGCATCTCCTCCTTATCCGGAAAGCGGCTCGAGAAATTCCTTCTCTTCTGGTTAATGGCACTAAAATCTTCTTTCATTAAGATTTTGCTAAGGAGACTGTTGCCATACGACGAGATTTTGCAGCTTTGTAACCACGACTGAAAAACTCTGGCTTCCAATATGGACTCTTCGATCCATCCACCATGCGTATCTGGAAAGACGACATTTCCAAATCCTTTCACTGTCCAGAAGACCTTAAGCTTTTCTTGATAAACATTCTCCTCTCGCAATGGATACACATGATTCTTTAACTTGAAAATGGAAGTTCTTATGCGCCTTGTATTTTATGTTGTTACAATTCCTGTTACTTTTTATGATATCCTTTCGAAAATGGGTGTACCTCTCTCTTCTCTGTTCTCTATTATATGCAGGTGTGTGCCTCATTAATGTCTATGTATGTTCTTCACTGTTTTGTATAGACATCTGTTCTTCACTTTGTTTTCTTTGTTTCTAAGGCTACTTCTTTAGTCTCTTATACTGCTTCTTTCATATCTTATATATTTCTTATATATTTCTTCATTCGTTCTCTATTGTTCCTTTTTATTCACTTTTCAGTATATGAATATTACTCACAATTACAACATTTGTTTATTGCAAGAAACTCACATTGATGACAACATCTTAGCATCCATGCAAAGGAAATGGGTTGGTCAGATTATCTCTTCCCCTGCATCAGGTGAAAAGAATGGTGTGGCTATTCTTTTTTCAAATAATCTTCAATTGCAAATTTTAGATAAACAATCGGATTCTGAAGGTAGATTTCTCTTGGTTAAGTAAAACTTAGTAATACAATTTAACATTTAATTAATATTTATGGACCAACGGTAGATGACTTGGGAAAGTTTCCTTGATTGTGGGGAGTGACTAACTTGATTAGTGACCCCCCTTTACATAGACTATCCACGACTAAATGTACACCTCCCAAAGCGTTGCACTCCCTCAGAACTTTATTTAAAAACACTAAGCTTGTCGACATCTGGAGACTACATTTTCCACTCTGAAAGAATTCACCTTTTTCTCTAATCCGCATAATTCTTTCTCACTCAGACTTCGGTTGGTGTCTAGAGACTTAGTGATGTCTATAACTCAACCTGCCACTGGAAACATTAAAATTTCAGACCACACAGTAATTTCATTTTTTCTGTCTCTCATTCTTGTTGCCGCATGAATGTAGAGGTTGTCCGTCAAGATGTTCATAAAGACACCAGTTTTAAAAGCTATTCATGAGTATTTCTCACGTAATCCTGATGGTGTTACCTTTCCTATTATAAAATGGGATGCTTTTCAGGAATACTTAAGAGGGATTTTTATTTCTATAATGGCCCAAGAAAATAAGACATTTAACACCAAATTGTTACATTTAGAAAACAGATTGCAAAATTTGAACGATTATTTATATCTTCTCAAAATATTGTTTTTAAAACCACGTTACAAAAACTTAGAAATGAATATAATTCAATGCAAAGTAAAAGAGCCGTAATTCAAATTGCTAATCAGAAAGCTAAATTTGCTTTACCACAAAAAAATAGGGAAACTTTCAGCTATCGTCACATCAAAAAAGATAGTAATCAAATTCATGCTATACACAAAGATAATGGTACCATTGCTGTGTCTCCTTCAGATATTCTTGATGAGTTCAATAAATTTTACTCCTCATTATACAGTAGCCCAAATCTTCTTGATTCTCAAGTTATTGACAATGTTTTAACTTCTGCTCATTTACCACAACTTTCCCAGTCTGATATAACCAAATTAGATAGCCCTATCTCTACAAAAGAACTTCTAATTGATATTCAATCGCTCAAACCCCAAAAATCCCCTGGTCCTGATGGTATTCCTGCAGAATTTTATAAAACCTTTGATGATATTCATACCCCTCACTTGCATCATTTATTCACTACATCCACCCAATCTGGCTTACTCTGAGGCTCTTTTACAGAAGCTTTAATTATAGTTTTGCCTAATCCAGATAAAGACCACACTCCGGTTTCAATTTATCGTCTTATTTCACTAGTAAATCAGGATTGTACAATGTTTGCAAAATTCCTAGCTACCAGGTTAGCTAGGATTTTGTCGTCCCTTATTCACATAGATCAATCTGGTTTTATGTCAAAAAGATTCTCTGTTAATAACATACGGTTCCTCTTTCATTTTATTGATAAAGCTTCTACCTTTACTTCTCCTGTCAGTCTTCTTGCTCTAGATGCGGAGAAAGCGTTTGATAAAGTTCATTGGCAATTTCTTTTTCAAACGCTATCTTCTTTTAATGTTGGTAATAACTTTATTAAAACGGTGTTGACATTATATGGCTCCCCTTCTGCTCATCTTTTTATTAATGGTCAGTTTTCAAATCCCTTTTCTCTCTCTCTAGAGAAACCCGACAAGGCTGTCCATGGTCACCTCTTCTTTTTTTATTAGCAATTGAACCTTTTCTCTCTCATATTTGGAATTCCATTGATATTGAAGGCATAAAGTTAGCTACTGTTAACCTTAAAACGTCTGCTTATGCAGATGATGTACTACTTTACCCAAGTAACCCAGCCATATCTATACCCGCAGTTTTAAATGTTGCACGTAAATATTCTATTGTTTCTGGTTATAGCTTGAATATTCATACAACAGAATTCTTTCCCCTAAATATCCATTGCACACCTTCAGTACAGGAGAACACTTAAATTATCTGGCAAAATGAGAAAATTTAAATATTTAGGTATACTTTTTTCATATTCCTTAACACCTTCGTTGCGGCACGAATTCTGCTGCGGTGCGAGGGGGGGCTGGGCGGGGTTGGGCGTGGCACTGCAGTGACTGACAGCTCACAGCGGTCATAAATCATGATGGCCAGGAGCCGTCAGAACTCCGCCCACTGATTAATTCTCCCACACAGGCGGGGAATTAACAGCGCATGGGCAGAGCGGCAACGTTCTGCCGGCTCCCGGCCGTCATGAGCACAAGCCTACCGTGACTCATGACGGCCGGGAGCCGTCATGAGCCTTGAAAAGGCTAGAACATTCCATTACTCTTAATTGTGATATTTTATTTACACAAATAATAGCTAAAATTCGCCAGTGGTCCCCACTATATTTATCTTGGTGGGGGAAACTTGAAACAGTTAAAATGGTATATGCTCCAATTATTTTCTACACTTTATCTATGATCCCCCTACAGATACCTCTTAGTTTATAAAAAAATTGATAAGCTTATTTCAAAATTTGTTTGGAATCATAAACCACCTCGTATTGACCATACAAAAGTTGAATTTTCCAAACTTAAAGAAGGATTTGGTCTGCATGATTTTTTCAAATATCATAAGGCGTTTATCTTAAATCAAGGTTCATTTTGTTGTACCTGTACGGACCCTAGATATTCCCCTAAGTGGTTACTGATAGAACGAAATTTAGTTTTGCCATTTCCTCCACTATCACCTTTGTCTATGATCAATTCAAATACATTTTTTAAATCCTCCCCCATCAGAGCATCCACTAAATTAATTATTACTGACTTTGATGCTTCTTTTTCGTCATGCATTTCAGATTCTACTATGATTTCTCTTTGGCACAATCCTATATTGAAGATTAATCGTATTATCACATTTTGGAAATTATGGATATCAGCTGGTATTTTCTTCCTTCTGAATATTTATGAAAATTAGGCTTATCATTCACTGAATTACAGGCTAAATTCATGTTACCCAATACCTAAGCTTTTAAATATGACATTCTCTGTAATGTTCTACTTAACACCTTCCCAAATGAGCTAACCCAAATTAAAACCCTAGATACGGTAACCTGTATTAAAGCTTTTTCAGCCTCTCAACTTACGGTCTCCAAATTTTATAAACAGATAAATTGTAGAAGTATTACCAACTTAACTTTTTTATCCACTTTTTGGAATGCAGAATTCTTCTTGAATTTTTCATTAAATGAGAGGAGACAAATATTTCAAGGTTGTTTCCTGTATCATTATCTCAAACTAATGCTCTTATTTTATTCAATTGTCTATGGACTCCTTATAAATTATAGAAGGCTTAACTTGTCGATTCCTCACTTTGTTGGCATTGCAAACATTATGAATGTGCAGTAATATTTCAATTTTGGAGGAGTGTTTGGGATATAATTGTTAAAATACTTCCTATCTATGAGGGCCTCACTTACAACATGCTTATTTGTAAATCTCATGTTTTATCATATACCTTATCGGAGTCCTATTCTAAACTTATTGATCATCTTATTTCTATTACTATTAAATCCATTACCTCCAATTGGAAATCAGCAGAGGCAATATCAATCCAGGCTTGGTGGTCTTATGTTACTTTTGCTAGATCTGGTGCCCAATTGTCTTATAAGGGACCGTGTAAAAATACATCTTCATTTCAACAGTTATGAAAACCAATTGATGATTATATAAATAATTATCTATAAAATATTTAGTAACTCTATTTCTTATTTTATTGACGTTGTACGAGTGGTGTTTTGGGGAATAGCCTCAATTGTTCTGTATTCAATCCTTATAATTTTATTGTTTCTATGACAATTGTAAACTTTTGGTATATAGATACTGTTATGACAATGTTTTTGACCTTAGTATTGATCTGTTATATATACCAACACTATCATTTTTTGTTTTGTCACTGTTTGCAAAAACCCAATAAAATAAAAAAACTCACTTTTAATAAAGATATTACTAAAGCATGAAGTGGTAGTGCACTGTCATTTATGAAAACAAAGTTATCGTTACCGTAGGACAAGGATAATGTTACTTACCCAGTAAGCATCTGTGTTTGGCATGTAGAGCTGCAGATTTACATGCTTTGCATACTCCTGCCATCTAGTGTTGGGTCCGGATGTTTGCAAGTTGTTTTTCTTCGAAGAAGTCTTTTCTAGTCACAAGGTAAGGTGACTCCTCCTTTCGGTGATAGTGTGCATGGTCATCGATTCCATTGTTAGATTGTTTTCCCGCAAGATGGTGAGAATGGAGTAAGTAAGTGTAGTATAGAGATGTTCATGCGTATAAATGTATAATGGAGACCTGCAACAACTGCAGGTACCCTGGGAAGGCATGTGAATCTACAGCTCTACATGCCAAGAACAGACGCTTACTGGGTACCAGTAAGTAAGATTATCCGTTCGAGGCAGGTGTGCTATAGATGCACATGCTTTGCTTAGACTATTAAGCAAGATATAAAGGTGAGCAACCCAATATACCCATATAACATAATAGACTATTAAGCAGCATACTCCCAAAGTGGTGGCTAACCTATAGATGTTGCAGTTATTTGGAATAGTGTTTTAAGTACTGCTTGGCCTACATTAGCTTGTTGTCGTGCTAACACATCTACACAATAGTGTTTGGTAAATGTGTGTGGTGTACACCATGTAGCTAGAGGGATGTTACCTAAAAAGGCTACAGAAGCCCCAAATTTGCAAGTGGAATGCGCTCTACAGGGTATATTCAAAGTCCTTTTGGCTTTAGCATAGCATGTTTGAATGCATTTAATAATCCATCTCGCACTACTAGAGTTAGAGATAGGATTGCCTTTATGAGATAGAGCAAAGGCTACAAAAAGTTGTTTTGTTTTGCGAAAGTCGTTCGTTCTATCCATGTAGTACAATAAAGCTCTCTTAACGTCAAGCACTCTTAACGTCAAGAACGTGAAGAGCGCGTTCTGCTACAGAATGAGGCTGGGGAAAGAAAACTGGTAACTCAACCTATTGATTTATATGAAAAGCAGAAACTACTTTGGGAAGGAATTTGGGATTGGTCCGAAGAACTATCCTGTCTATGTGTAGCTGAAATAAAGGTTCTTCTAGCGTTAATGCCTGTAGCTCACCAACTCTCCTCAGAGTTGTGATAGCAATTAGGAAAGCAACTTTCCATGAGAGGAACTGTAAAGGGCATTTGTGTAATGGTACAAAGGTGAGCCCATGAGCCTTGTGAGGACAATGTTGAGATTCCAGACTGGGGCAGGAGGAATCCTTAGTGGTATTACCCTTTTTAAACCATCTATAAAGGCCTTGATTACTGGCACTGTGAATAGTGACAGATATTGCCTATTTTGTAAGTAGCCAGCGACAGCTGCAAGATGCAAATTTATAATTGTGTAAGCCGTTCTGTTTGTTTTAAATGTAACAATTAACAGATAATGTTTCGTATAGAAGCGTCTAAAGGATTGATTTTGTTGTTGTTGCAAAATACCGCAAATCTTTTCCATTTTGTAGCATAGCAAGCTCTTATGGTAGGCTTCTTTTAGAATATTCATACAGTCTGGTGGTAAATTTAAGTACCCAAACTCTAGGACTTCAAGAGCCAGATCGCTAAATTCAGTTCTTTGTGATTCAGATGTCCGATTACTCCATGGTTCTGTGTGAGACGACTGGAGTTCAGGCGTAGTTTTTGATGTGAAACAAGTGACAGATCTCACAGGGTGGTGTACCATGATTGACAAGCCCATGTTGGAGCTACTAGAATTAGTGTGAGGGATGTTCGTCTGGGCTTCTGAACCACCCATGGAATGAGCGGGAGAGGCGGAAAACCGTAGGCAAATATCCCGGACCAGTTCACCCATAAGGCATTGCCCTTTGATTGCGGGTGTGGGTACCTGGAGCTAAAATCTGGGCATATAGCAGTTTCGGCTGTGGCGAATAAGTCAATTTGTGAAATCCCTACTGTTAGTAGTGCGGAAGGAGAACCTGGGGATGAAGTTCCCACTTGTGAATTTGTTGCCTTCTTCTGCTGAGATCGGCAATTTGATTGTTTATTCCTAGGAGATGTTCTGCCAGGAGATAAATGTTGTGATGGATCGCCCAATTGCAAATGGCTTTAGCTAGTGTTGACAGTTGGAGAGAGTGTGTCTCCCCTTGTTCCTGTACATAATACATTGCTGTCATGTTGTCCGTCCGGGCTAGGACAGTTTTGGCTACGAGACGAGTCAGAAAAGCTTTTAGTTGATGTGGAGAGTCTTGTGCTTGTTGCTCCACAAGCCTTGTATTGTGTGATATTTGAGATGAGCTCCCCAACCTGTTAGAGATGCGTCTGCTGTGAGTACGATTAGTGGAACAGGGTCTATGAAAGGACGGCCTGCAGTTTTGTGGGTTTCACCACTGCAGAAAGCGATGTGTACAGCCGTCTACCAACACTACATCGGTTAATAGACCCTGCGATTGATTCCACTGACGTGCTAAGCACTCTTGTAGGGGGCGCATGTGAAGCCTTGCATGGGGTATAACTGCTATGCAAAACGCCATCATTCCGAGTAGTTGCATGAACACTTTGGCTGATAATGCTTGCTTGGGCTGAAACTGCTGAATGGTAGCTTGAATATTGTATATTCTAGCTACATTGGGAGAGGCTAGAGCTATGATTGTGTCTAGAGTGGCACCTAGGTAAGACTGCATCTGTGAGGGATGCAGGTGAGACTTGTGTGTGTTGATGCTAAAGTACAGTCGATGGAGTAGATCTATTGTGATCTGTGTGTGCTGTAGACAGCTTTGTTAAGTGCTGGCTTTAACGAGCCAGTCATCTAGGTAGGGGAAGACGGGAATTTGTGGTCTTCTGAGATGAGCAGTGACTACTGCCAGGCATTTGGTTAAAACTCTGGGCGCTGTAGTCACTTTGAAGGGAGGCACCTTGAACTGGTAGTGCTTGCCTGCTATCACAAATCAGAGGTATTTGCGATGAGCTGGATTATTTGGAACATGAAAATAGGCATATTTTAAATCTAGAGTAGACAAAGTCTGCGGTTTATAAAATTGGGATTACTTGTTGAAGTGTCACCCTGTAAAAATTCTCTGACAGTATCTAATGGTTTAGCTATCTCAGATCTAAAATAGGTCGTAGGGAACCGCCATTTTGGGGATGAGAAAGTAGAGAGTAAACCCCTGAGCCCTGGCACTGTGTTGGAACCGGCTCTATTGCTCCTTTTAGTAAAAGAAACTGGACCTCTTGTTTTAGCAAGTGGACATGTTCCGGAGATGACTTGTGAGATTGTGGTGAAATGTTTGGGGGATTGGTGAAAGCACCAGGCAATAACCATGTTGGATAATATCAAGAACCCATTTGTCGGATGCTATAGACGGCCAAATGGGGAGAAATTGGTGAAGTCTTTCCCCGACAGGTGTAGTATAATCTGTGGCAAGCGTAGGCAAGTCACTGTTTGTTGGGGGAAGGGGCAATTACCCCTACCCTTAAAGTTGTTGCCTCTATAACATCCTTGAAAAAATCCTATGGATGGGAGAGGACTGGTTATTACCCTTGTAGATGGAGGTATTCTGATCTGGGGATGTTGTGTTTGACCCCCCCTCTGTCGAAAGAGCAACAAAAAGAACCTCTATTGGATGCAGTCTGATCGCTCCCATAGATTTAGAGACTTAAGTGTCTTTTTAAATCTTTTCTAATGCCCGGTCAATGTTAGGGCCAAATAAGGGTTTCCTATCAAGTGGTGTGTTAAGGATGGATTGCTGGACCTCAGGTTTGAAACCTAGGATCCATAACCAGGCGTGCCTCCTGAGTATGATGCTGGTGTTAAACTCTCTAGCTGAGGTGTCTGCAGCATCTCGAGCACAATGCACAGAGGCATTAGAAATTAGCTTACCCTCATTTACTAAGTCTTGAGCTTTAGCTTTATGCTCATGTGGAGGTATTGGAGAAGTTGCTCCATTTCGTCCCAGTGTGCCCTGTCATACCTAGCTAAAAGGCCTTGGGTATTTGCAATACGCCAATAATTTGCTGCCTGAGCAGCTATGCGCTTGCTAGAGGCGTCAATTAGTTTAGACTCCTTATCCAGTGAAGAAGCATCTCCTGGTGATTGAGAATTCGCTCTCTTAGGAGCGTTTGATACCACTAGGGAATCTAAGGGCAATTGTCCTCTGATAAAGATAGGGTCTGTAGGAGAGGCTTTATATTCGTTGTCCACTCTAGGAGTTAAGATGCAGGCTCTGACTGGTTCTTTAAAAATGTCTTCAGCATGCCGCATCATGACTATAAGCATTGGTAGTGATTGTGATAACCTATGTGTGGATGCTAGTGTCTCAAATAAGAAATCCTCTTTCAATGATTCCTTAAGGAGCTCTACCCCTATGGTAATGTGCAGCCCTGGCAATGAGCTCATGATGTGATGCATTGTCATTTGGAGGAGATGGTTTGGGTGGGTACCAGTCTAGTTTAGTGCCAGCTGGGGGATCTAGTGTGTAATCTATCAATGGATCTATTGGCATAAGCATTCCCCCATCATCTGCATCATCATCTTCATGATGAGATTGAGGAGAATCTTGAGGTGTGATCTGTAACGGATTCTCAGGAGGTGACGGGGGTTGCCGGGGGTGGGGGTGATGGAAATTCAAAAGGACTTGTAGCCCACAGTCTTTTTTTTCAGGGCGATCTTGTAAGAAGTGTCCTCCTCCTCTTGAATCTTGCGTTTCTGAGGTGGTTTTATGTGAATATGGCCAGTATCAGGGTTGATATGCAGTCTTTTTTGCTTTGGATTGTGTGTTAATGGAATAATGACCATTTTTGGATTCGAAGGGGTATCAATATGTTTCGGTACCAAAGTTTTCGGTGCCAGTGCTTTTGGTGTCATAGGAGGCTGACCTTTCGGCACAGAAAGTTTCAGCTCCGAAGGTTGCTTGGTCTTAGGCACAGTGGATTTCCGCTAAGAGCCAGACTTATGCTTGAAACCAGAGGCTTTCGGCTCTGAAGAGGGTTTTTGTCGACTTGGGACCTAGCCTGAAGGCTTGACCAGTGGTTTTGGTGCTGGGCCTGAGGGCGTGCGTCTGAAACATCGTCTCGGTGCCGAAGCCTTATGTTTTTTAGAGAGGGTTTGTGGGGGCAAGGGGTCTTCGTCACCTTGACCCTGCGGCAGTTCCTCGACGTCAAGGTCGATCTCGAGTTCCAAGCCTGAGTCTTGTTCGGTGAAGGTTTCCTCCACCTCTGCAGCTGATGCCTTGATACCTTCCTGTCCAGAGCCTTCACCGAAGATGTCCGGCGTGTCCTCGATGCTTTGACGCTGCATCTCCCAACGTCGAGCCCGACGATTGCGAAGAGTCTTCTTTGATCGAAACAATCTGCAAGGGTCACGATTTTCTTCTTTGTGCAGAGGTGATGAGCACACGTTGCACACTTCGTGTGAGTCGGTGCACAGATACTTTGTGTGACACCAAGGGCAGAATTTAAAGGGAGTCCTATCCATCGACTGAGAGCTACAGAGCGCGGGTAGGCCTCGAAGGCCGTCCATGAAGCTTCCAGATCGAAGGTTGTTCTGATGTCAAAAACGATAAGCAGAGAAGTGGGAAAGTGTACGGAAACAATATCGTAGAGGAAGAGAGGATTGCGCAGAGGGGAACCCGAGAAAACGGTTTCGAACCAGAGTGCAGCAATACACATCCGAACTCGATGGCGGAAAAAAACAATCTAACATTGGAAACAATGACCATGCACACTATCAACGAAAGGAGGAGTCACCTTACCTCGTGAATAGGAAAGACTTCTTCAAAGAACAACAACTTGCAAACATCCGGACCAAACACTAGATGCTAGGAGTATGCAACGCATGTGTATCTACAGCACACATGCCTCGAACAAGTTAGTTACTTGAGCTTAAACTACAATGTTACTTTAACCTTTGTATTTTTTGGCTTTGAACCTCTAGTCCATTATTCATGTGTTTCCTTATCTTCACCCTGTCCATTCTACACAGAAACAGATCAGGCCCCCGTTCACCGTTCTTGTGTATCAGCCATCTGCATTTGCATGAAGTATTGAGACACTGGCACCAATATGTTGTTCATCATCAGCTTAGGGGCATCAGATTCAATAGCTTGTCTGCTGCTCACTGAAATATGTTACATCTTGTAACCAATCAGCACTCTTTGGTGCCAGGCCACGGCTCCATGTCATCATGGCCACTTTGCACTTAGCCAGCATTAGCAGTAGCCAGATCAATTTCCTGTTGGAGACCTGGAAGTGTTTTATGTGTCCATATAGTGCCTCAAAGGGCGGAAGAGTGATCGATTTCTTTGCTATGTCAGAAATCACATGTCCCACTTCCCTCCAGTAAGTTTGTACTCGCAGGCACAGTCACGCCAGGTGCAAAAAATCTCCAGGCTCCCGCCCATACCGGTCACATCAACTTTTGTCTTGAAGCCCCAATTTGTGCAGTTTGTCAGATGTGTGGTATATTCTATGTATGAACTTAAAGTCTATGAGTCAGAGTTTGTAATTCAAGGAGAGTTCTCCGGTCTGCCTGCAGCAAAGTTCCCACTGTGCATCCGAGAGTATCATTTACACGTCTCCCTCCCATTTTATGCTGAGTCAAGAGATCCAGGGTCTTGGTCTCTCCCTGACTAAGGCCATAGATACACGATACCAGACTCTTAGCTGAGGGGAAGGCCAGTATTTACTCTAATAGGTTGAAAATGTGTGTATGGGTCTGGAAATCATGGACGGTTCATGCCAAGAAAGCGGCAGGGGGTCCTGGGCGTTACCTCCGCAGCCCCCCCAAAAAAAAACCCAAAAAGAAACAGCTTTGGGAATAACAGGAAAAAATTAATGAGGAGGAATAATAAATGAGCAGCCAAGCCGCTCATTTATCATTTGCTCTTTTTAACAATTTTTCACCTTGGTGGTGCCCCTAGAACAGGTAGGTGCACCATCAACCATGTTCTTTTCATGTACTGGGTGCAGCAGGAAGTACCGCAGCAGTCCTCAGCAATCTTTAAACAAAACAAAAAAACACACAGTAGGTCTCCTGTGTCAGTGAATTCATGATCCTAGGAGAGCTTACCATATTTTTTAAAGCACTCTGAGCTGGAGTGTAGGAACCTTTTGGTGGCTTTTAGGGTTGCATTTTGCTGCCTGAAAAAAGGCATAAAAAAGATGCAGAGGCATGATTTTTTTTTATTTAAGTAAGGCTTTAGTAAAAATATTTTATGACAATCACTTATTAAACATTGCAAAGTGTGAATTTCTAAAATATACATTTGATTATAATTTTTAGGGACTTTTTGGCAAAGATGATAGGTTTGCTGTATACATTTGACCCCTTCATAAAGCCAATTGGCCCGCTTTTTATATTTTGGTGTTCTGACCCTTTGACAAAGTAAGTAGGTCTGCCTTACTTAAAATTACACCTTTTATATTATAACATCATATACTTAGTCGTGAACACCAGTGGGGGGTTGGGCACAGCACCTAGCCATGTCAAACCCCTTACTTCATGGCCAAAGGCCATGTGTGCTCTTGGGGGAGGGTACCCATGGAGGGTTGGGCCCTGGACCTCTGCACAACCCCACGCTGGGCACTGCCTAGGGCCGTAGGCGGCAAGGGTTGGGCATCAAATAGGGGTTGGGAGCAGGGCCTGGCCTGCCCAAACCCACATTGCACACAGAGATGGACACCTTACTGCACGTAAAAAAAAAAAGACAGATATTCACTGAAAAAACACAAAGGTTAAAGCGATGTCATAGTTAGAAATGTTGATATCCTACTCTACATTTAAAAACACAAAAACCTTAGAAATTAAATGAAAAAAAATCAAAGTTTAGGTGAAAATGTTAGTTAAAATATACTATGAACAAATGAACAAAACACTGAAATTCACCAGTTCGTTATCTCATGTAACTATAACTTATGCCCTAAAGTAACTGTAATGTTCCTTTAACCTTTATTTTTCCATGGCATATATTAATATATATGTAAAAGAATGCTACATACAACTATCTCTTCCTGAATAATGCACTGTGTCTTGTGGGGGTTACAGTGACTGCTAGTACTGTATTGTACACAGAAGGTATTTCTTTACAAGGCAAATTAACGGGGGCGTGGCTTGGAGAGCCAACATGGCGGACGCAGCCTGATAGGGCTCTGAGCGTCCACGCCGTAATCTGAATATTATCCGGCAATTATCATGTCCAGAGGATTTACTGGTACATGGGTCCTGCTCTTGATTAAGTCAGGCACAACATATCCGGAGCTCGGCGGCGGTGGTGTCCAGACGCACGCACCCTGCCACTTGAATGCTGAGGAGGAGTCGTGGACCAGAGCTCGAGTGCGCGCGCCCTTTACCCGGAGGCTGGACTCGCGGTTTGGGGGACACTGGAGGCTGCGGGCCTGGTCGAGGCCCCGGGGGTAAGCAGTCCGGTGGGCATAGGGGTTCCCCAAGACCTTGGCATTTTGAGCTTTGGATCCCTGATATTGCGCGAAGCCTATATGCGGCGGGCATGCCCCTACCACCCGGGCACGAGATCCTCAGGTGCTGATCCATCGCGCTGTCAAGCTTCACGAGTACTGGTGCGGCCCGGCGCTTGGGTGTGAGGCTGCAGCAGACACGACCCGTCTCCCGGATGGTGGGCTCCACGAGGTACGGCAAAGGCTGGGGAGCAGCTGAGCTCCAAGAGCCATAAATACTCACCAAGACCACCACGTGGTCCATGCCCCCCAGGGAGAGTTCCAGCACAGTACATGGTCACATAAGAGACCCGGGGGCCCCGTGACCAGGAACCTTCTACACTGACAACACATTCCAATCCCAGGCTGGGGAGCCCCACACACGGAGATCACAGCAGCTATACGGATGGCCGCATGAGGCCCGGACCTCCAGTCATAGCCCTTGCATACCCCCCTATGGGCCACTAACGGGGTGCAACAACGAATGGGTTCGCCCGCATGATACCCTTCGCTACTGATGAAGCTTTCATGTAGGTGGTAGAGTGGGGTGGATATACTGCCAAGATACCCACGACAGATAGAGATGCCCCCTGGGGGTCTCTACGGCGCCGCTGGACATCGGAGGCAGGAGACCCTGTGGGGAGTGCTGCTGGCGGGTGGTCCGGCGAGTTAGGTCCCCCTTTGGGGCCTACTTGGCGAGTGATTGCGGACTGCAGAAGCGGCAGAGCTAGGCTTGGTGCGGCTTGCGGCCCGGGGTTCACCTAAATTCGTGAGGACCGCATCACCGAAGCAGAGGCATGGGTATCGACAGTGGAAGATTCGGTGTCTACCATCCAGAAGAAGGTTAATAAACTGACTGTAGTCTCCCAGGAACTAGCCTCCATGGTGAAGGATGCTGAAGGCTGCGCGAGGCACAATAACCTGTGCTTCGTTGGCCTACCAGAAGGATGTGAAGGATCCTCCAAGACCCGCTTTATCGCTCAATGGCTTACAGATCTTTTACTGGCAGAATTGCTATCCACATGCTTCGTCGCCGAGCGGGCCCACCGGGCGCTAGCAAAGAACCCACCCCCGAGTGAAAACCCTCGCCCAGTGATTGCAAAACTTCTGAACTATGCTGACGGGGATGCAATTCTGCAATACGCCAGGACACATAAAGAGAATTTCCAAAATGACTCGAAGCCTATAATGATTTTCCTGGACTATACGCGCCTGGTGCAACAACAAAGCCAGTCCTTTGTAGCCGCAAAGTGCAGGTTACGAGACCTTAACCGGCAATACATGCTTCTGTACCCTGCTAGGATGCGAGTCATATTTAATTCCAAGTCCTTCTCCTTTGACCAACCTAAGGCGGTCTTTGCATGGACTGCTGAACATTCTCATCTCAAACCACATATGCCTCCGCCACGAGAATCTGACTCCTCCCATAGCTCACAGCGCCACAGGCCTCGCAGGACCAAATCGAAAAGGGGTCATAGATACGACTCCGACAGGCGATCCTCCAGCCCAGAACGTATTACCTGAGCCGCCCAGTTGTGCCCCGGCAGCAATACTTGTTGGTCATGGACCTCTAATCATCGAGACCATCTTAATGTTTAATGTCCTCTGATTGGGCGGGGGTGTCCAGCCATTGTGTGGCTGCGCCTCGGACATCCCTATCCCCCATCATTAATGTTTAGTGGGTGGGTTGGGTATTGTTGGAGTGGGAGCCCGGGTTCCCCCTTTTGCGACCCGGTGCACACAGCACCGCGACAGTTGCGCCTAGTTTTCGGCAGTGTCGGGTGGGGGGAAGGAGGGGGTATCATGGGGAATTTAGTTGTAATGTTAATGGAAATGCAGACTTTAAATCTAGATTCAGACACTATCTCTACAGAGCCTTCAGAGATGAGGGATGACAGCACAGACTGATAAAGCCCCCTTGGTGGACCTTACAGTGATTTCATGGAATGTCAGGGGTCTTGTTAATAAGATTAAACGGGTGCGGTCTTACGCCAGGCCAAACGATTTGGGGCAGACATCCTACTCCTGCAGGAGACTCATCTTCTGGGTACAAAAAACCCCTGTCTGGCCAGATTTGTGTTCCACCAGGTATACCACTCAGGCTTCGCCAGAGGGTCGCGAGGCTCGGTCATCCTTCCAATACACGCACACCTGGGTGTATTGGAAGGGGATACCTGCTCTCGTAAACCCCCCTTTAGGTGGCGGATGTCCCCATAGCACCTCCGAAACCCGGACCATTAAGACATGCTTCACACGGCAATAGAAGATTATCTAGACACAAATGCGGCCTCTGCTCTGTTCCTGTGTATCCTCTGGAAGGCCATAGAACCCACTCTCAGTGGCAAAGAAATTAGCTATCGCACCAAAGAGAAGCACGCGCAGCGGGAACAGTTGGCAGATCTTGAAGCGCGCCAGGCATCTTTGATGACACAAATCAACCTGGCCCCCAGTCCATCTCTCCGGCGCAATTTGCTACAAACGCAACAAGAAATACAACAATATCTAATGGGGGAAGCCAAAGAGATCTGGGAAGCATCACAGCACCGGATATATCAGTGGGGAGATAAGTCGAGTAAAATGCCCCACAGGCTATGTCAAGCCGATAAATCCCCAGCATTAGTGACTACCTTACGGGATGCCGATGGGGGCCTATGCTCCTTGCCGGACCAGGTGGCCGGGAATTCGCCCGGCATTTCTCCTCCCTAAACAAGCGCCGCAAACATCTATTAGAGGGCCAAATAGCGGAATTTCTTACAGATTTATCACCACGTAGACTCGCAGATCATGTGCGAGACCAACTAGAGGCTCCTATTACATTAGATGAGCTGACCGTGACCTTGTACGCGATCCGCCCAGGGCGGGCCCCCACACCCAATGGATTACCTATGGAGTTCATACGGCTGAATATGTATATATTAGGCCCCTACCTAGTTGCTGCCATACACATGCACATGAACAGGGTATTTTACAGCGGCACTGGAGACATGCCCAGATAGTATTATTCTTCATACCAGGACGCCCTCCGGAAGACCCATCATCGTACTGCCCCATCTCCCTCATTAATTTCGAGCCTAATTTATTAGGGAAAGTTCTAGCGGATCGCCTCTGGACGTGTGTGATGGATTTAATTCATTCAGATCAGTCGGGCTTCATGCTCCACAGGGCTACCCGTCACAGCATACGGAGAGTCCTTAATGCCATGGAGATGGCTCCCACATTGGGGTGCCCAGCGGTCCAATTATTAGCAGAAATAGATAAAGCTTTCGTTTCGTTCAGCTTGGTCTATCTGTTCCAATTACTTGAGGCAAAAAACTCCGGCCCTCGCTTTATAGCATATGTTCAGCTACTCTACACTTGTTATGTTATGTTATGTTACATTTTATTTTTATAGCGCACAGCGACTCAAAAAGAGTATCCTGGCGCTTTCACAGCGAGACCTACAATAGGTAACACAACACGACAACAAAGCAGAACGAAGATGTGATAAACAGAAAAAGAAACCTATAAAGTAAACAGCCAGGTTTTAAGACCTTTCCTGAAAGCCAGTAAACTCGTGGCACCACGAAGTGTCAGTGGCAGAGCATTCCACAGCTGGGGGGCACGCAGACCAAAGGAGCGACCCCCAATGCGGGCTTTTTGAATACGCGGTACAACTGCCAGAAACTGTGACTCTGATCTAAGTGCCCGTGCCGGTTGCTTAGATCAGAGTCACAGTTTCTGGCAGTTGTACCGAGTATTCAAAAAGCCCGCACTAATTTAACAGCCTCTGTACGCATAGCTGGGTATCACTCAGATCTCTTCCACATCCATAGAGGCACGAGGCAGGGCTGTCCTCTATCCCTGCTGCGGTTTGCCCTAGCGCTGGAACCCTTAGCGACCTGGGTTCGTGGGGTTGAATGGTCCCAATTGCACCCAGACCGCATCGCACTATATGCCGACGACGTCCTCTTTTTTTTATGGCAGACCCGTGGTTTTGGGGACCACGTATCCTACAAAACCTTAGAGTATTTGGGGAAACTACTGGTCTACACACTAACCCCGCTAAACCCGTACTCTTTCCAGTATGCGGAAACCACGGACACGGCACTTGGGCGACATAGCTGGCACACGTGACCGAGGGTTTCAAGTATTTGGGAATCTTCATATCGCCATGCCCTAAGATTTCATTGGCCAACAATATCAGCCCTCTGTTAGTAAGTCTCACTAATGAAACCACAATATGGTCCTCCCTCCCACTATCATTATATGGCCGGTCAGCCATCTTCATGATGGTAGATTGCAAATCTTCCCTCACATGATAACACGATCCTGGTTTGCACAACTGAATGCTATTCTTAATAAAATTCTCTGGAATGGGGGTGCATTCAGAGTGGCGCTTAACACTTGCACACAGTCTATGTACTGTGGGGGAATTGCAGCGGCTGACATCTATGCCTATTATGTAGCCTCTCATGTCTTGATAATTACGAATGGTGGTACAACTCGCCAACTGACCCGGCTTTCGCTCTTGAGCATGCTGCAATGGAGAAGACACCTCTTCTCTAGCTCCTCTGTAGCTCCAACACCCTGGAGTCGTTGCCCTTGGCAAGTAAAGTGGTGCTCCACCTTTGGCGGAATACAGTCCGACAGATGGGATGGTGCGGGACGCTAACCCAAACGACCCCCCTGTGGTATGGTACATATGTCCGTCCTGTGGCGGCCCTACAGGGTTTCTGTGGGTGGGACCTGGTGGGGATCTCGACCCTAGGAGATGTAATGCGGGGTACTACATTGAAATCATTCCAGCAACTTCAAGTAGAGTTTCAATTACACAAGACCCAGTTCTATAAATACCTTCAATTCCGTCATGCTTTGAACCCCCTGATCCAGGTCCTAGAGTCCCTACCGGAATTCCACCCTCTTGAGGGGCGCCTCTTAATAGGAGGTCTGGGCCTGCATAAAATCAGACGTACCTATCAAACATTAACATCTCACACCCAGAACACCCTAGACAAGACAAGACGTGTGTGGCAGGAGGACATTCCCGACCTGACGGACGACGACTGTGCAGAGGCCATTGCCAGCCCTCGGGGTGTGGCAGTTTCTACACGGTATCGTCTTATACAATTCAAATATCTACAATGTGCATATTCTACCAGAACCAGACTCTGGACAATGGGCGCTATACAATCCCCTACATGCTTGCGATGTGAAAGGACGTTTTCCATATAGTCTGGGGCTGCCCCGCATTGCAACCCCCCTGGCGCAGGGTATTGCACAGTTATGGAAAGGGACTCCCACCCCCCCAACTCTGGGCAAGTGGAAGGCAGAGCTGGATATTTTTATTTTTTTTATTTTTAAAGTTTTGTATAGCGCTAGCTAGACCCGTAGGTATCAGAGTGCTTCACATACATATTGTGCAAAGCCGAAGGGCCTTACATTACCTAGGAGGCTGACGGTAAGTAAGCAAACCACAGATAAAGAATACAGTATGAACAATACATAAATGTGCAGCGGAAGGGATGGGGAAGAAAAAAAGAAAAACAGGGAGATTAGCATAGTCCGTTCACCAACAATCCTTGAATGAGAGTCAACTCGGAATATTGAGGTCTAGGTTAGTTGACCTTGTTCAGGAAAGTATTTGTTAAGGAGATGGAGTTTGAAGTCCCTTTTGAAACAGGAGAAGGAGGGGTTGCATCTGAGGACTCCGGGGAGAGCGTTCCCTATCCTGGGGGGGTCGTTGCCGGAAAACGATCGGTATTGGGCGGTTTTCTTTTTCATTTTTGGAGGAATGAGAAGGAGTGAGTTGGAGCTTCTCAGTATTCTGGTTTGACCTGCTCTTACCAGTTTGTTGTTCAGGTAGTTGGGAGCCGGAGAGTGGAGGGTTTTGTTGGTGATGCAGGCCAGCTTGTAAATACATCTCCCTTCCATGGGAAGCCATTTGAGGGAGTTGAGAGCTGGAGTGATGTGATCAAATCTTTTCACTCCAGATACAAGTCGAGCGGCCATGTTCAGCACTGCCCTTAGAGGGGCTAGGTGAGCTTTTGGAGTCCCTGTAAAGATGGCGTTCCCGTAGTCGATTTTAGCGAGAACCAGGGATTGTAGAGGGACGGGGAGAGGATTGAGCCTTGTGGCACCCCAAGTGCCAATTTTTGTCGGCTTCGAAAGACAGGATTTGATTTTAATTTGTTGTAAGCGATGCTGGAGGAAAGAGGTGAACCATTTGAGTACAGTACCATTTATGCCGGAGCACTTCAACAAGGTCTCAAGAAGAGCTGGATGATTCACTGTGTCGAATGCCGCAGATAGGTCAATAAGGATGAGTAGGCAGGCATCACCATCATCTAAGGCTTTGCGAATGTCGTCCGAGACGTTGAGTATGGTTGTTTCAGTGCTACAGTCTTTCCTGAATCCTGATTGAAAGGTGTCAAGGAGGTTGAACTCATCAATGTGTTTATTGAGTTGGTGGAGAACACATGACTACAATGTTTTTGCAAGGAATGGGAGGTTTGAGATAGGTCTGAGGTTGTTCAGATCATTAGGGTCGGTCCCTGGTTTCTTGAGAATGGGTGCGATTTGTCCTAGCTGAAGGGAGTCTGAGACACAGCCTGAGGTGAGAGAGGCGTTGATGATTTTTGTCCAGAAAGGGGAAATGGTGTGGTTGAGTTCTTTTATGATTGTGGAAGGGAGGGGGTCCATGGTGTGGGAGGAAGGTTTTAAATTAGAAATTATCTTGAAGACCTCGTTTTCCGCCATTTGCTCAAAGTCGGACCAGTTCGCATTGTTTTTTAGCTGGAGGCCAGTCTGATTGTCCTTGTACAGAACTCTTTCTGTGTTGTCGGGGGAAGTAGAAGGGGGGCAGGTAATGAGGGATGGAGTGTTTGCGGTTTGAATGAAGGATTGATCAATTTTCGAGACTTTATTGGTGAAGAAGGTGGCAATTTCTTAACATCGCTCATTTGTGGCTTCAATATCTTGAGAGGGGTTGCCGTTAGTTTGGCTTTTGACAATGCTGAAGAGTTCTCTGTCTGTTTTTCGACAGATCTAGTTGGATGCGGAAAAAGGACGCCTTTTCCCTGAAAATGTGTTTTTTGTATGCCTGCCGAGCAGATCTAAGTTCTGTTAGGTGTAAGGTTGAGGGGCTAAGCCTCCAAGCCTTTTCCGTTTGTCTGAGTTGGCGCCGTTCCTCGTTTAGCTCCACGTTGAACCAGAGTTTCGATTTGTTTTGCCTGTGTTGTTTGAGTTTGAGTGGAGCGACTTGGTCTAAAACCTCTGTCATTTTTGAGTTGAAGTGTGTAGTGAGGTCATCAGCCGGATGTATGGGTGCGGAAAAAGCAGTATTTTTGGCACGTGGCAGCCCACAAAAACACAGAAAAATCTGGGCCCGCTGGGCAACGTATTGTGGGATCGAGCTTCCCCCTCTACCTTCTACTGACCCCTAACAGATACACTATATAGGTGCATTACTACCCTGGCCTGAGATTTTTAAAATTGCATTCGATCGCTTTATTTTTATTATGCACTCACTTTATTTTACTTTGAGCATTCTGTACTTTTTAATATCGCCTACCTGCACCACGCTGACTCTCCCGAGCCGCTCTCCCTGGTCCACCGCGGGATATCCCGTTTGTGCGGAGGGAGGTACTTCTGGCAAAAAGGAGGTCAGAGCTCTAGACACCACCCCAACACTACTATAAAAACTCCTGGTCACCGGAGCGCGCAGCGGACGTGCGCACGCCGACAGCGCGCCAAAGGTAAGCCCGTCTGCGCCCATCCGCGCCAGACCGCCGCCAGAGACGCTGCCCAATTAAGCCCAGACCTTACTGCACACCCCAAATTCTCGTATTCCAGGTCAGAGCTCACGCTTATTGTAGAACGATGCCACCTTTCTCCACAACATCGCCACACTAAAGTGCGTGCCACGAGTGGTACCGGACCTGAGGATATTTTTTGGCAGCCTACGCAGCACCCCTACATTTATGCCTATTCCCTGCTGACGAGAGGTAACAACCTCGAAACACGTGTCCAGGGATGGCCAACGCGACAGTGATTTTTTGCTCAAGACCCTGGCAGAGGCGCGCCCGCTGATGCTTACTTCATGGACCACAATGCTTTGGGGCAACACGCTGATAGGACAAGCAGTGTGCGACCAATTGGACTTTCTTTTATATTCAAGCTCCCTTGAGCTGGTGGGGCTGACGAGCCCGGGTTACGCACCTGCGTGGCACGAGTGGTACCGGACCTGAGGATATTTTTTGGCAGCCTACGCAGCACCCCTACATTTATGCCTATTCCCTGCTGACCAGAGGCAACAACCTCGAAACACGTGTCCAGGGATGGCCAACGCGACAGTGATTTTTTTGCTTAAGACCCTGGCAGAGGCGCACCCGCTGATGCTTACTTCATGGACCACAATGCTTTGGGGCAACACGCTGATAGGACAAGCAGTGTGCGACCAATTGGACTTTCTATCGCCACACTAAAGGCCCACCTCACCTCGAAGACCTCTAAGGTTTTTTTTTGCCCACACTGTAGATATCAGAGCACGAATTACACCCCCATACAGAAAGAATCATGTCCCCCCAAACCCTCGCCCAATGCAGACCCCAAAGGGAATAACATGCGGAAACCCGACCCAAATTCCTCTAGAAAATTCACCCTGAAAGGCTTCCTGAGTAACGTTAGGTCCTTGCCAAAACACGCAATCAAGGTGTGGGACCTGCTAGACCCCGACACTCCAGATGTGGGTTTCATAACAGAGACCTGGCTCAAACCCACTAACACCCCAGCTATCACTATTGCCCTGCCAGAAGGGTATAAAATTCTTAGACTCAACAGACAGGCCAAAACCGGAGGAGGGATCGCCATTATTCACAATCACAGGGTAAAACCCTCTATTCTGGAACATCGCTCAAATGGACAAATAGAGATCATGATATTCAGGCTCGATCTCTCCCCCCAATTCAACTGGAAAGGGGCTTTGGTCTACCGCCCCCCAGGATCCCTAGTAGACTTCTCTCTCCTCCTTATGGAAGTCATAGCCCCACACGTGATCTCTTCCAACAACTTCATGCTCTTGGGGGACTTCAACATCCAACATGAGTACCTTGACAAGGCAGACACTGTATCCTTCCTCTCAGACCTTGCCATGCTGAATCTCACCAAAATTAGCAATGGACGGACTCACTTAGCAGGGCACGCTTTAGACATAGTTTTCACTAATTCCACCCTCCTCACCTGCGAAGCCCCGAAGCCAGTCAGCTGGTAAGACCATGCTATCATCACCCTCCAACTGGAGGATCCCAGGGTAACCCAGCGGCCCATCCCACGTAAACAATCGCAGTTCACACAATGACATGAAGTTAATCCAGCCTCTTTCGCAACCACCTATGCGATCACCAAAAGTCTGCTATGTAGTAACACTGAAGACAGCCTAACCCTTTTTAATAAATCTATCTTAGCTGCCATTGACCTGATCGCACCGATAAAAACGAGCCCTCCCAAAGCCAAAGCCTTACAGGCAGCGTGGTTCTCCATAGAACTACAGAAAGAAAAAACTGGATGCAAAAATCTTGAAAGGAAATGGCGCCGCACCAACCTCGCAGTCAACAAAGAGAAATTCAGGTCGCCCTTACCATGTACCACAAAAACATTAAGCTCGCCCGTAAATCACACATAGTCCTCCAACTTAGCCAGGCGGACAACACCCCCAAAGCTATGTACCAAATCCTGAAAACCTTCACCAACCCCAAAGCCTGTGAATCAGAAGAAACTCCCTCCCAAATACTATGTGACAACATCAGCAATCACTTTATACAAAAAACCAAAAACATATACAATGATATTGTTACCACTAAACTTCCCTCTCCCCTAGGCTCCACTCCTGACATCCCCGCTAGGCCTATTCCCAACCCTAATACTCTTCTAAATTTTCCCCCTCTAACACACGAAGAAACCAAGATCGCCATGAACACAATAAAATCAGCTCCCCAACATGATATTATACCTGCCAAAATCATGGCATCCCTAACAAATGTAAATGTAAATAAGTGTATACTTGTAAAGCGCACTGCCGCCCCATCTTGGGGCATCCTGGCGCTGTATACCGCTTTGGAACCCATCCTGGCTTTCCCTGTGAGATGCCCCCTCCAGGGCACCCCCAAGGTGAAGCCAGGTGTCCCAGCGCTGTTGGGGTCGTTGTGGAGATTAAGCAAGCTATTGCCCAGAGTTCGGAGTGGGACCCTTGAGTAGAGTAGGCACCGAGGCGAGAATTATCGAGTCCGCCGACATTGAGCCCAAGACCCTGCCGCGTCGGGAATTGAACCCTGGTCCCGGGCCTGACCTCTGCTTCAGGGTCTGCCGCTTCTAACCAGTGAGCCACACTTCTCTACACATCTATCAGTACCCATTTGCTCTAAACTAAATCAGTCCCTGGAAGAAGGCCACCTTCCCTCCTCATGGAAGGCCGCCCAAATCATCCCCATCAGAAGAAAAAAAAAAAAAACTCCCTACAGAAAATTTCTGGAACCTCCACCCCATCTCCCTCCTCCCTTATTTGAGCAAAGTCTTGGAAAAGCACGTCAATCAACATCTCTCCAACCACATTGAAAGGACTGGCTACCTGGATTCTACCCAATCAGGTTTTCGTCCAAAATATAGCGCTAAAACCGACCTAGTGGCGGTCACCGACACCATCAGACTCTCCTTAGTTCAGAACCAGCCTACACTTTTAGTGTTATTAGACCTATCCGCCGCCTTTGATACGGTGTATCACCAAATTTTGCTGGGAAGCAGGAGTCGGGGGACTGCCATGAAATGGATAATCAGCTTCCTCTCTAACAGTTCCCAAACCATCAACCTACGCCCCTTCCGATCCACTCCTCAGGTACTCACCAAGGGGGTGCCACAGGGCTCATGCTTGAGCCCTTCTATATTCAACATATACATACCTCCTCTGGCAACCCTCTTGTGACACTACGGGTTTGTTCCGATATCCTACGCGGACGACACCCAGCTCACCTTCGCTTTCAATAAAACCTCTCGATCTGCCCAATCCACCTTCTATTCCGGCATGCTGGCAATATCACGCTGGATGTAAAGCAATTTCCTCCAACTGAATGCCGGGAAGACGGAGGTTCTGCTCTTTGGAGATGCCCCTCTACTTTGGTCACCTTCTTGGGGGCCCCCAGAACTAGGCAACCCCCGATCCTGGCAACTACAGTCAAAAACCTTGGTGTACACTTCGAATAGTCCCTAACCATGAAGAAACACGTGACACACACAGTCTGCTCATGTTTTTACACCCTTGGCCTACTAGGGAAAGCTTTTCCTTATCTCCCCGACTCAATCAGAAAGACCCTTACACAAACCCTGGTATTAAGCAAACTGGACTATTGCAACGCCCTTCTGATCGCAGCAAATGAGTCTTCTCTAAACTGACTGCAAATGATACAGAACACTGCCGCCCGCACGGTCCTGAATGCTTGCCCCGGATCAGCATCCTCGCCCCTCCTTCACCAACTACACTGGCTGCCCATACGACAACGTGTGAAATTTAAGACCTGCTGCCTCACACACAAAGCAATCTGGGGTAACGGACCACCCTACCTAGCAGAGAGACTCCAGCTCCCATTCTCTCCTCAAAATCCCCAGGATAAAAAAGGCCGGAACCGGAGGCAGGTCCTTCTCGTACCAAGCCCCACTCATTTGGAACCAACTCCCGCTTGCCTTAAGACAGTGCCAGGACCACCGAAAGTTCAGGAGAATCCTGATAACCGCCCTGTTCTAACCTTCCTCACCACTGCTAATGCTGCATTTCCAAGCGCTGAGATACCACTCGGGGGTGATTCAAGCGCTATACAAAAATGTAAATCAAATCAAATCAAATCATTCCTCTGGACCTATTTACTTCACATTATGCTGGCTGTCAATTTGCGACCGTATCCTGGGCATGATCACTTGAGTCTGGAACTGTCTGCATATTGTTTTTGTTGGGCTTCTCTGCATGTTCGCAGGTTTTGCAAATATTTTTAAACTTCCTGTGTACATATGCTTTCTTTCAGGTACTTGTAAGGCTCCTGCCCAAATTTCACCGGAATGACCAAATAAAATCTGTTTTTAAAAAAAAAAGGCAGATTAACTAGTGTATTTCAATACTTTTGAAACAATGTTATTTTGGATGATTTATTACGCAAACACTGGACATTTTATTTCAATGGAAAGTTTTTTTTCTTCAATTATTCCTTTGTTTTTTAGAGAATGATCAAGAATGAGGAAATGTAGTTATGTAGATCACAGAGCTGCTCAGTTTGAATATACTTTGTTAGCACATTTGTTTCTTGGTTATCCTGATTCCTGTAACATTTTATGTTTCTCAATGGAATATGACTTCTTTGAGGGTTCATTAACATCGTATATTTTTTACTCCTGTGAAAATGATGTTGTGCATGTATTTTACATCTATTGGTCTGATTGTCTACTTGCTTCGAAGAATGTCCATTTGTTAAAATGAATACCATTAATTTTTCTGATGTACTTGTTGGAGAGAAAAGATGTATGATGAATGAGCCTTGGATGGTTAACCGAAATAGCTTCCTTTCAAATGCATTAACTGCTGCAAATGACATTATACCTGAATAGTGTACAATCATGCGGGTCGTGTTAGAGATGCTCACTGAACAGAAGCTTATTTGTTTTGGACAATCCCAACAGCGGCGGTTTCTCCATGAGAGCGGGAGAGCAATGAAATAAATATTTTAATTGGCATTTTATTTTTCCAATGTGCATGCCGCACGCAGTGCCCTGCGCCAAGAATAGGGCATGTCATCAGCTGCCAGTTGGCAGCATAGAGTATTGGGGCACTGGCCAGAGTGACGCTCCAAAGTATGCATGTCAGTCTGGCCGGCCATCTTGCGATGGCCAGCCTCACATGCGCACTTTTGAGCTCTCCACTCAGCTGTCTCAGACAGATTGGTGGAGAGAAAGCATAGGCCTCCAGGGCCCAAAGGAGCGTCTGACCAACCCGCTTCATACAATCCTGGCGCTTCTCTAATGCAGAATGAAATCAGCGCCAGGATTGGTTAGGGTAGCTCCACCCACAACAGACAGCAGTTTCACTGAGGAGGACCGGACGACGTGTGGCAGTGGTAAGTACGGTTTATGTAACTTTATTTAAAATGTTAGTGTTATTTTGGGTGGAGGGAACGGTTGCTTCATATAGGCTTTTGGAGGGAGTGAGTATTATGTTGGGCTTTTGGGAGGGGGTGTGCTTTATTTTATTTTTATGGGAAGTGGTGGGGCCCTTTGCTTGGCTCAACACTTTCAAAGGTTGCCATCCGCCACTGAATCCCACGTTTATTGTATTTTAGTGGTATTTATGTAATACTTTCCTGCCCTTTCTGCGGCGAAACAGAGATACATTTGTATCCTGTTTTAATTCTTCTCTTGAAAAAGCATAGCTCTTATTTAGGTCTCGCCTAGGCAGCGCATGCACAGTCTCTCCGAGACATAAAGTAATCCATATGTTGGGTGAAACTCCGCCTATTGGCAGCTAAGTCCTGCTGCTTGCCATTTGTTTAACGCGGGCATACCTTTTGTTAGCTGTGTTTTTAGTGACAGTTGATCGGATACTGACTTCCGTTTAGTCCGGAAGCAGCAGCGCCTAAGTACTGTTTTAATCTGCTTTTCTGTTTGATGTGTGTTTCAGGGGAACTTTGATTTGTGTTTTTTTGTTTTGCGTTTTTGGCAGCCGAGCATGCTGAGTTGCAGTTGTGGCTCACAAATGCTTTCACTTTCGCATGGCCGGGTGACTGTGTAACTGAAACCTGTGTGGGACGAAACTGAATCAATTAACTGCTAACACGAATCAGTTAAAAGTGACCGAAGAAAATCCTTCAGTAAATCACAAATTAAGGAGTGATCCGCAAAGGCAGCCACGCAGGTACCGGGCGAAGAGCTTTTTTTAAGATTGCTGTTCCACCTAGAAATGCCCAGATGTACATGAATGCGGAGCCGATTTTACAAGCGCCATGGTTTGTTATTTGCAGCTTCTAAAGGCTGCGCTTTAATTTCATTTGCAAGCGCTGCACTTTTTTCCCCGATTGTTGTTCCACCTAAAAATGCTCAAATATAAATCATTGCCCGTCGATTTTGCAACAAGCGCCACGCTTTAATGAGATTTGCAGCCTGACCCCATCACAAAACTAAAGCCCGCCCCCACCACCACCTTTCTCTCCGAGGTTGCTGCTCGCAGTTCCCTCCCGTCTGAAATAACCGCAACAACTGCGTGCGTGAGCTCCTTGTTTTAACAAGGCCACTGGCAGCTACACACGTACTGATTGAAGCGCTTTTAAAAAAAATTGCTGATCCACCTAAAAATGCTCAAATGTAAATGCGCTTTTTTCACTATTGCTCGCCAACCTCCATTTTTTTAAATGCTCAAATTTGCATTAGTATGGTGCTGATTTTAAAAGCCCAGTGCTTTATTTTATTTGCAGCTTCACCTGCTCCCATTCCAGCTACCCAAAACAGGCTGCCCATTTGACGCTCCTCCCACGTCTTCACCAGCAGCAAAAGCCTCTTCCAGCCATAATAATCAGCCGCAGTGTCGAGCTCCAACCTGCCCGCCTCCCCTCCTTTCCCCGCAGAGGCTTATCAGCAGTACACAACACCCGAACGAGTTGTGTGGCTGCCGGAATCCGATGCATGCGACTATTGGGTTTGTTACATATATCTTTAAAATATCAACTTACTTGCATAGACTCGCAAATGGTACAGTTACTTATGCCTTCTTCGCTGATTGTAGGAGACATGCCACATCAGTTTTCCGAAATGCATCCTACTGCTCAAGTGTTACTATGGAAACGGAGGATTAGGATATAAGATGTTTTTTCTTTACTAACACGCTTCCAAGTTGGACATAAAAGCCTAATTAGAAAGCTATCGTTTGCTCGGTGACAAAAGTTTTTTTTTTCTAGACCATGTTCGGGAACATTCTTCCTACTTTCCCATCACGTGTAAATTAACTCAACCAAGCACATTCCCAGGGCAGTTGGATATAAATTTTGATCTCTCTTTCTGAACAAAAATAACTACGCTTCACTTTATTGATGTCAGCATAAACCGAAAGTGGCATATCTGTGTTCGTACAGTCATGTGCCCTTCGTTGCACCCACAGCTGCTAAAACAAGCATTGGCATAGCCAATAGGTCTCGCCTTTGGACCTTATATGTGTAAAGCTTGAATTGTACGATTTCTTACGTAAAATGCCTCACTGTCTTAGTTTAGCAGCACATGTTCCTCTTGCAAAATGCGGCTTTGAAAAACATGCCTTGACGTCAGATCCCCAAATTAATGTTTGCCGCTCACCCACTAGGTGACAGTATGTCACTGCTGAAGGGAACGAGTGTTAAAAATCAAGTATGCGAGTGATCTAACATAACAAACGTTTCCAGAACTAACAGAAAGGAACTGTGCAGGGGATTAAAACAAACCCATTGCTCAATAAAGTGAAAAAACGGGGTGGGAAACACTGAATTCCGCTAGGTTACTTGAGCAAGAAAAAGGGTCCAAATTAGTGATAATACAAACACACTTTGAATCCTACTCTGAGAGTGGAGAAATAAATATGCAGTTTGTTAGGAAAACAAGAGACGGCTGGCGCCGTCAAAGTGAAAGTACGGCTGGCCGTCGGCAGTGAATAAATTAGGGAGGAGAAATGCCTGAGAGTGCGAAATGATCCCTTTGAAGTGAAGCTGCTGGCGGCAGATGGCTGTCTTTCCTGTGCACGCGCTTTTCTATGTCAATGCGCTTGCGCATTGAGCTCCTTTTCACGGGCACTGCATGGAATCGCCCGATCTCAGTAAGCTCTGTTTAAGCCCCTTTATCTCTCGCTCCGCTCAATGCGCATGCGCATTGAGCAGGTCGCTCGACCAAAAAAACAAGGGAAAGGTATATTTATAATACTGACCAGGATTTAAAATACTGCTATTGAAAAAGCACAAGCTATGATGCCTCCCAAACTAGGACAGACATTTTCAATTTTTCTCTGCTTCCCCTTCTTACCTCAGTAGGATAACATTACAATTAGAAGGCCTTTTCCAACTAGCCCCTTCCTTCCCACATCTCTTTTTGTTCATTCCTCTCCCTCCCATCCATTAGCAGGTCTCGCATTTGTGAGAGTCTAAGCTATTGGCATTGTAAATGACAATGCCTTTTATTTATGTGTTGGTTTTCAAAACAGATAAATGAAAGGCATTGTCATTTCAACAGCTTAAAGTCTTGCAAATGCGAGACCTATTGCATTGCAAATGCTTGTTTAAACCTCACCGGTGTTCCAAGCCGGTTCTATGTGCTCGGCAAATCTTGATAAATAAAAGTGGCTATTTTGAGCCCCTTCACATTTCCTCGTTTGTAATAAGGAATCCAGTTTAAAAAAGAATAAAATAAAATGAAAGGGTGCTCCTAGGCATCACCACTTTTTTTAATTTTAGAGTTTTATACAGCGCAAACTAGACCCGAGACGTCGGGTATCGGAGCACTTTACATGAGCACCAGTTTAATCACAGAAGGACACATTCGAACCCGGTTCCACAGATTCAAGGTCAACCGCTCTAGCCGTAAGGCTACATCCTCTCGCCACATTACATTTAACAATATAGAAACAGCTTTGATAAAATAAGAAACCTGAACCTCACTATCTCAGATCATGCATCGGCAACACATATCCATGATGGAATCTAGGATTACAGGTAAACAAAATTTCCTCTCCATTGGGGGACTTTGTATCATGTAGCACAGATAGATTCTATTCCAGACGATGGGAACACCAGGAGACCAGGTGACTAAAGGTGAGATTCCGCTATTGCAATCAAGATGTGTAAAGAGAAGCCTAGCTTTCTAAGATTTCTGTTATGAGTCTAAGGACCTGATGTATGGTTTGGCAGACAGAATACTCTGATATCCTGTCTGACGTATCACAAGTGCAGTACATGCTATGGCATTTGTAATAAGGTGGATAGGATATAGGCCACATATTGTGAAGGAGTAACCATCCACCAAACTCTAAATCAGGCCCCAAGTAATTTCAGTAATGTTCTACAAAGACATTGGCAGATTCCCTGGTAGCTGTTCCACCCATTTTGGAAACTGGAATGGTGCTTGTATTGTCTCTGCACAGGTACTATGGTTTTCACACCATTTGCCCAACAGCTTTTTATTAACAAGCAGGCATGGCAAATATCCATCTAGCTAAGAATTGTACTGAGGATGATAAACTAGTGCATATAGGTTCATAGTTAAAAAATATCGTTTTTGGGCGAGGCATATGTTTTGTTTTATAAAGACAGTAGGTCAGGGCTCTCGTCATATCTGTGATGTGAAAAAACATTCTCCTTTGCAATCTGCATTTGGAAAGATGATGGGAAATGAATTTTGGAAGATATGCATTTCAGAATATTTGAGAACAAAACTTGAATCTCACTCATTCTTCTAGCAGGGGTTTTAGTTCTGCAGGTCTAATGAATGCATGGGTTTGAATGGGTGAGTGTTTTACAGGACAATAGTCAACTTTCAGTGGGATGTGAGAAAAAATGCACAAGAAAGACACTTGGAATAACAGAAGTTAAACGCATAAGTAGACTGGAAGCCAGAATTAACCAAATATGGAGGGAAATATAGTACAGTCAATTCTGCATTACACCTTTCACTAAAAAATGTGTAATCTTCTGAAAGAAGGATGCTTCATCTGTTTCAAGACACTAATGCAGTTCAAAAGAAGGTTCATATATCAATTTTAGAGATAGTCTGGACCAGCTGGTGAAGTTCAGAGATCAAAGGGTGCAATGAAGGATTTACATTCTTTAAAGGTTATCTAGCATGCATGGAAGTTACTTACTTTTGGTAACGCCTTATCTGGTAGAGACTATATCTAGCGGCAGACTCCTTACCATTGATTTCCCCCCAGGTGTCAGACTGGATCCGGAAGATTTTTGTGAACAGTAATCCTACGCACCGGTAAGTGGCCTTGATTGGCTACATGTCTGTCATCCGCGCCGGAAGGGATGTCGAGGTACTTATATAGGCACCACCCAGGTGCGCGGACATCAGTTTCTTTTCAAGACTTTGAAAGCCAGAAGCAAGAGCCATGAAGAACACGGATCACTGGTGTGTCAAAACTAGGGCCCTGAAAGGGGTCAGCACTGTCTTTAGGAAAAGGCTGAAAACGTGTTTTTTCTCCCACCTATAAACCAGAATAGACCTTGAAACATGACAGCTAGGGCTCTCCTACCCAGCTCATGTCATTTCTGAGTTTCTACTCAGCGCTGGGACACACCGTTGGTGTAACCAGGCGCTCTACAAATGCTGATAATGATGTCTCTAGAATTCCGTTTGCAGAGTGAGGGAGACAGGTGGGTCGATAAGCAATCTATGGCTAGATCTAGTCTCTACCAGATAAGGAGTTACTGAAGATAAGTAACTTGTTCATCTGATAGAGACTTATAGCTGCAGATTCCTTACCTTTGAATAGCTACCCAAGCAATAAAATCCCGAGAGCAGGGTCTGCAAACTAATTTCAAATAAGAAAGTCCTGCAGGACCAAACGGGCAAAGTGCCCATCCCTTCAGACCTGACTGTCCAGCCAGTAATGTTTGGAGAATGTGTGCAAGGAAGCCCACATTGCTGCCTGGCAGATATCCAGGGCCGAAACTTTACGTGCTAATGGAGTGGACACAGCTATAGCTCTGGTGGAATGAGCCCACAAACCTTCAGGTGGTTGCTTCTTGGCCAGTGCATAGCAGATTTTGATGCAGACCATAACCCATCTGGAGATGGTCAGCTTCTGCGCCGCCTGACCTTTCTTTGCACCAACATACCCTACAAAGAGTTGGGTCTTCCATCTTGGACTCTTGTGTGTGATCGAGGTAGATCAACAATGCTCTTTTTGGGTCCAACCGGTATAGACACTTCTATTCTTTAGAGGGATGTGGAGGAGCAAAACAGTTAGACAAGGTGATAGATTGACCTATATGAAGCGGGGTGACCACTTTTGGTAGAAACGAGGCCGTTATGTGAAGCACCAGTTTGTCAGGATAGACTAAGAGGTAAGGTGGCTTAGATGATAAGGCACACACTCTACGAGCGGATGTAATTGCCACAAGGAAGGCTGGTTTCAGTGTGAGAAGCCTGACGCGACAATTGTGGAGAGGCTCAAAAGGAGCACACATTAAAAAAGTAAATAGGGACTTGAACAAAGAAGGTTGGTCAGCCAATCACAAGAAGGCAGAAATGGCAGATAGATTGCCCTTAAGAGTGCCCACAGCAGAGCCATGCTGGGCAAGAGAAAGAACAAAGAGTAAAACTTCAGAAAGAGAAGTAGAAATGGGATCAAGCCTTTTTTCTGCATACATGCCACAAATTATTTCACGCGGAAGGCATATACCGTCTTGGTGGAGTAATGCCTGGCTGGCAAGAGGAAGTTACAGACTACAGGAGGAGGGTCGAACGCTGTCAGCTGTTGCTGCTTAATCTCCATGCAAGACGGCAGAGAGTGGACAGGTTGGGGTGAAGAACCCTCCCCTGCTGCTGCGACAGAAGATCTTCCCATAGGGGCTGGCTGATTGGAGGATCAATGACCATGCTCAGCAGCTCGGGATACCAGACTCTTCGTGCCCAGTCCGGAGCCACAATGATGACCTGAGCGCAGTCGTTCCTGATTTTATTGAGAACTCTGGGCAGGAGTGGTATGGGCAGAAAGGCATAGGAGGTCTGAGCTCCACTCAGGCAAAAGCGTCTGAGTGAGAGTCGCCTTGGAAACTCCAGCGTGCAGAACTTTATAGAGTAGAAAAGTTTTCAATGCCAGTCCGCTGGCACGAAACTCTAGCATATTGAGATTGATGTGGAGTCCACCTGGAGGAGAGAGTCCTCTGATAACCACCTCTCCCAGATGACCGCCTCATTCCAGGAGTGACATCTGCCACTACAATCAAATCTGCTTAGGGAAGGGAAAGGGGTCTGCCTCTGACCTAATTGTGTTTGGTTAGCCACCTCTGCAGATCTTGCGCAGTTCTCTCCAAGATCTGGACCATGTAGGAGAGATTCACCTGAATCTGCGCCCACTGGAACATCTGGTCCCACTGCAGAACCCATATATGCCATCTGGCATGTGTCACCAGCAGGATGCAGGAGGCCCAGCAGTCTACCCGAAACCCAAGATAGTGACTGAAACATCTATCTCATAGCCTGAATATCCTCGACTCGCCACTCAGGAGGATAAGCCAATACTTCACCGTGTCCAGAACAGCTATGATGAAAGTGAGCAACTGAAAGAGATTTCAGGTGTGACTTCGGCATGTTGTTAGTGAACCCCTAGTGAGTGCAGAAATTTTGCTTTAGTCTGCAGGTGGGAGACGACAGCCTAAGGCGAGCCTGCCTTCAGCAGTAAGTTGTCGAGATCGGGGAAGTATGCCCCCCTTCCACCGCCCCCGATCTCCACAGATAAGCTGCAACCACCACCATCACCTTGGAGAACACCAGAGGGGGTTGGTATGGCCAAAGGTATCTGCAGTAAACCGCAGATAGAGCTGGTGGGCAGGCAGGACAACAATATGAAAATAGGCATCCTGCAAATCCAACGCTACCATCCAGTCTCCTGGGTTCAGGGCAGACCAGACCTGAGCAAACGTGAGCATTTTGAATTTCTCCTTCTTGAGGAAGAGATAGAGGGCTCACAGATCTAGAACAGGACGAAGGCCTTTGCCCTTTCTGGGAACCAGAAAGTAGAGGGAATAGAACTCACAGCCTACTTCTGGCACGGAAACTCTCTCTACGGCTCCCATGCCCAAGACAACTGTGACCTCCCTGCGGAAAAGGGACAGATTATCCTTCGTCAGGCGTTTATGAGATGGTGGCATGGGGGAGGGTAGTCTCGGAAGGGAGGGAGTAGCCCTTTCAGACAATCTACAAAACCCACCCATCCAGTGTTATGGGCTGCCAGTGGGGCAGGTGATGGCAAATTCTTCTGCCAACTGGGTGCCCATGGTGTTAAAGGGGGAGACTTGGTTAAGTAGTTGTTGCATTCGGGGGTGGTGGACTGAACAGACACCTGCCCACTTGGCCCACGAGGTCTGTGGGTACCACGCCCTCGTCCATGCAAAGGCTTTGGAACATGCACAGCTCGATGGCTGGGCGGGAACCGACGCAGCTGGAAGCCCCTTCTGAAGCAGCGAAAGGCTGATTGATATTGATTGGGGGGGGCCGCTGCAAGGCCCAAGGACCTGGACGTAGCCAAAGGGTCCTTGAAGGGCACGTGCGCCGAATCAGTCTCATCTCTTTAGAGATAGGTGCCATGTCCATAAGGGAAGCTTGGACACCCCAAAAAGCCAGACGTCGTCAACCTGGTGTGGCCCTAAGGGCCACTCTCATGGAAAGCGTTCCGCCTAGCTAATCGTCATGTTAGGCCTGCATCGAATTGTGAATTTTGTTGCATCTCTCCTGTCGATGGCAGCTTGAACGAGTCCAACCCGGGCCTCCTCCTGAATCTGTAGCAGCACCTGCGAAACTGTATCCCACAGAGTGTGGGAATATTGGCCCAAAAGGCAAGCGTTGTTCACGGACCGCAATGCTAGGCTGATGGAAGAAAACAGTCTTTCCAAATGAGTCCAGCCTTTTGGATTCCCTATCATGGGGAGCGGTAAGAAAAAGCACCTTGGAAGACTGAGACTTGAACCACCAAGCTCTCAGGGGTAGAGTGTTGTGTGAGGAAGTTTGGGTCCCAGGTGCGGGGCGATGGAGGCGAGCAATCGTCCAATTCACAGTAGTCCCTGTGCTGGTGTTGGACCAGATACCCAAAAGGATGTCTGAAGGGCATCATTAAATGGGAGTAGGAGTTCAGACGTAGAGAACCCTGGTGCAGCATCGCTGTCAAGACGTTAGTCACAGAGGGTAATTGAAGGTCAAGGACTTCAGCTGTTCTGCACACCACCATTGTGTAGAAAGCTCTCTCCTCCATAGCCACAGTAGGGGGAGAAAGCAGACCAGCATATGGAGATGTTTCCAGGCTGCTGGCCTCACGCAATTCTTCAGAACCGTCCATATTCTATTCTTCCTCATAGGGCTGGTATCCTAAAAGATCCAGCTACCGCTGCCAGTCTTCCTGATGCCTAGCTCAAGAGAATAGGGCTCAGGTTACGATGTAAGAGGCAAGGCGATGCCCATCCGGCTCCATGTTGAAGTCAGGGATGACAATGGGATGACGCCATTGGTGGGTGCCTGGAGCGTCAGCATCAGAATCGGCACTGGGGAAGGTTGAGATGGTACGACAGGCATCAGTCCGGATCTAGGAATGGATCCCTGGGGGCCCACTGGAGCCAAAGCTGCTGGCAAGGTACCAGATGGGGCCCCTTCAACCCCATGGGCAGAAGGCGTGTTGAAAGGGTCGGGCCCCCCAAATGTAAGGCACATGGCCTCATAGAACTCCTTCAGTTGGGTGAGGGTCACTCCAGGCTCCCAGAAAGACAGCGAGGCGCGTAGTCGGCCCAGGCACAGGTTCCAGGGAATGAGGCCTCAAATTTCGATGTACCTTCGTCACTTCGGTCGACGGACAAGGAGAAGTCGAAGAACTCTTAGACTTTTTTGTTTTCTTGTGCCTCGACTTACCTGAATGTACCAAGGACTTTGAATGGAACGATGTAGACTTTGGGCTCCGCAAATGGTCCCAGGACTTCCCCTCGTCTGGGACCTCGACTTGCACAGAGTCGCATGCTGGGCTGCCATGAGCTTTAGGGGCTGCTCCTCAAAGCCTTCAGGCGTATGGCCTGGCAATTGGAGCCTGACTTTGGGTCGTGGTCGTACTCCGTATACCACAGACAGACCAGTTGCAGGTCCGTCACTGATATCAGGCGGTGACTGGCTCTGCAGGGCTTGAATCACGCCTTACATGAAGACATCCTCAACATACCAGGAAAACCTCAAAAACGGAAGACTAAAGTTCAGTCAAAAACTGACTGAGGGGTGGCTCTTTTTTCAGATCAGAGCTGACTGACAAGGAATGAAAAGAACTGACATCATTGCGCCTGTGTGGCGTCTATGTAGGTACCAAAACGTCACTTCAGGTGTGGCTGACGTCTATGATGGAAGTGGAGCTGATCGACAAAATCTACTGGCGCGCAGGGGGACTGCTCTCGAAAAATCTTCCAGATCCAGTCTGACACCTGGGGGAAATTCAAAGCTAAGGAATCTGCGGCTAGAAGTCTCTATCAGATACATTCTCTGTGGTCAAGGCCTATTAGGAGCACAGGGGTTAATATTTGATCAGCGTTGCTTAAATTTGATGATAACCTCTGAGAAAAGGTTATGGTGGAAAAGCAAACAGATAACTTCCTAACCAATCTTTCAAAAGGACATTATTTCATTCACACCAATAGCTTATCAGATGCAGTGTGCCTTTGTAGGAAAAGAATGAACAGACTGCAGAGTCAGGCAACATGTTGCAGGACACCACACTGAGCTCACAGCTAGTTGCCTTCACAACCCTGACAACTCCAACAAATCCATGGTCATTCGTAGGAGCGCCAGGCAGGAAGAGGAGCACTTTGGGGTCTGGGGGGATTCTTCACTGGATGGGTAGATCCAACTTGGTCTTCTTCCTTGTATGCTTAGTAGATAGTGGTTGGTGCAGAGATTTCAGCTTCAATGTCCCAGTCTTATCTGTGATATCCGATACGGTTTGAATTATATACAAAAGGAGGCAAGTGAAGGATGCAGCTCAACACATTCACTACCTTGTTTTTATTTAAGTTTATTGAACACGTATTAGTATTAAGTCAGGGATAATTTGGTGCATTCCATATTCAATTCTGCATATTTGTGATTTTAAATCAAGAGCTGTAACACTTTTCTTTTCATTCTAACCAGACCCTTGCTAGGAGATACTAGACACTTCACTCTGGAATGAGCACGCAGTCCTTCCGGAGGCTGTGTTTTAGTCAATGTGAAGCAGATTCTATTGCAAAGAAACATCCGGCATGAGATTATTACCTTATGCACAGCCTTGTCTTTTTTCGCTCCAGAGCCCTCACAAACAGCTGATTGTTCACCTGGGGTTGTTTGGTACGATCAATTAAAAGCTTAGACCTTCCTTGGAGTTCAAATGGTGGCGTATCTCCTCCTTCTTAGAGTTGTGAGGCGGAGCACAGAACGCTGGCAACGTGATGTTTTGAGCGACATGGAACATCATCACAACTTTAGGCAAGGACAATGCTAGTGTCTGCAAAACTGGTAAGTTCGGGAAGAAAGTGTTGTACAGCGGGTTGACACAGAGAGCTTGTAGCTCACTCACATGCCGTTCTGATGTAGTGGCAACAAGGAACATTGCCTTGAGTGCACAGCAGAAATGTGAGGGCCAAGTTAAGGTGCCACTGTGGCATGACAGAGAGAAAACAGATGTTGTAAAACTTTCAAAAAGGCCATAATAACATGAGACTTAAACAATGAGGACTGATATTGCAACCTGCAAAAAGGCCATCAGAGATAAAAGGTACTCTAACTACCTCTAAGTTTGTCTAGTTACAAACGTATACAGTTTTCGTAGAGGGACACCTGGCTTCCAAGAAGATATTAACCACCTCTGGAGAAAGGTAAATGGTGTTCAGGTGTTCAGCTGTCCACGCTCAATCTTCATGCATGAAGGTAGAGACTGCGAAGACCCAGGTGGAAAACACTGTGGTGGTGCTGCGACAACAGATCCTACAGGAGGAGCAGCCTGATTTGAGGACAAATGCTAAAGCGCAGGAGTTCTGGGTAATATAGTCTCTGAGCCTAATCCAGGGCCAACAGGAGTGCTTGATTTCAAGCAGTCCTAATCTTCTTGAGGACTCGAGCAGGAGTGGTATTGGCAGAAAGACATACAGAAGACCAGAGTTCCACTCGAGGAGGAATGTGTCTCTGAGCAAGAGACGCCTTGGAAACTCAAACGTTCAGAAGTGCTGGCATAGCATGTTCTCAGTGGTGGTGAACAGATCAATGCAAGGTTCTACCCATTCACAGAAGAGATCATGCGCCACCTCCGGGTGTAATTGCAACTCGTGATCTGCTAGGAGCCAACGGCTGAACTCGTCTGCCCTAGCATTCAATGGTCCTACAATTCTCTGGTGGTCCAGCCATTGCCAGAGGCACATGGCCTCTCGGCATAGGGCCCATGACCCCTCTCCGTCCTGTTTGTTTAGAACCACATGGCAGTTGTGTGTCCATTAGCTCCTGTACCACCCTCCCTTTAATGGACAGAAGGAAGGCTTTCAATGCCAAGCAGATGGATCTCAGCTCCGGAAGGTTGAAATGGAGCCAGTACTCCAGCAGATAAATAGAGATCACTGATCTTCATCTCTCCTTTATGGCCAACACATAACCAATAATTGGTCACCACTGCCAGCTCAGGGAGGGCAAGGCAGAGGGTTTGCGGATGAATAAATCACGGATTCCTTTGAAATCTGTTTGTGCTCAGAGAGGTCCCTTTGATGTTGGGCCTACTGAAACTTCAGATCCGAATGCGGAACCCACATATACCACCTGGTGTGCCTGACCAATGGATGCAGGAGGTCCTCAGTCCCAGTGTTGACCTCACTGAAATCCAGGACAGAGGCTGAAAGATTATAATTATAGCCTTAACGTCCTGGACTGTCTTTTCCCAGGGGAAAGGGAGGAATCAGAAAAGAGCCCAGAATGACTTAGTTGAAGGGAAGCATCTGAGACAGAGTTGGGTGTGGCATAATCAGTTGATAGTAAACTCCAAAGATAACAGGAGTTCGCCATCGTCTGGAGGTGGTTGCCTACTGCATAGGACGCACCCACCTTCAAAAGTCAGTCGCCGAGGTAGGGGAAATTTGGAACCTCTTACCTCCGAAGGTGTGCCGATACCACCGTCATCGCTTTTGTGAACACTCAAGGGGCACTGGTGAGACCAAATGGGAGCACAATGAACTGAAAATGCTCCTGTCCTTCTATGAACAGCAAGTAGTGCTGATGGGCTTTCAGGACAGGTATATAGGAATAGGCCAACATTACCATCCAGTCTCCAGGGTCAAGGGCAGTCAAGATCTGGGCAAGTGGGAACATCTTGAATTTTTCCTTCCTGAGAAAAGCATTAAAGGGGTGCAGGTCCAAAATGTGACAAAAGCATCCGTCCTTCTCGGACACCGGAAAGTAGCAGCAATAACTAGCAGATCCTACTTTGGGCATGGGCTCCCTCTCAATAGCCCTCTTATGGGCTCTAATCTGCAGCTCGGGCCTCCAGCTCAGCTTCAGTTCCAAAGAGCTTTGTTACAATGTATAATAATGTTAAAATAAGTCAGGGAGTTGCACCCAGATTGGTTCAGCAAAAGCACAGAGGGTTAATGTTCCTGCTGCAGGGCACAGTGTGCAACATGAAGTCACTAAATGTTTGCTCCTTTTGGTTATAGGGAATGGGAAAGAGTCTCCAATGGGTCAATTGGACTATACCACTTCCCTGCAAAGAAAAAAACAGTAAAACAGATAAAGCACTCTAAAAGGGGAAAATCATAATTCTGTTTGTAAAAAAAAGAATTGAAAATTAACCATATTTAAACTAATATATCCCAAAAAATAAGTTAATTCATTGTTTCCACTGCCATTTATGTATTCATAAATTATACTCTAAAGATGTCATCATAAATGTACATTTTACTGATATTATAACAAATTAGAGCAAATTAAGGAGAGATTTTTTAAAAAGGTCTACGGTTCTGGAGAATTCCTTTATGAACCCTTAAGTCCTTATATTCAACATTCATATGTTCATGCTCTTAGCCAGATAGTTACAAATGGAAAAATCAAATTTCTTAGCAAAACAAAATGGAAAATTTGACCCCGTTTAGCTACTGACCACTGTGTAAGCCCTGATTTTTCAGAAAGCGACAGGGTGGCATGTAAGGTTGTCAACGTGTTTTGGGCAAAGTTTAGTTTGACAGGCCTCTTCAGTGCTCCCACAAGACCTGCGAGTAAAAACTTTAGGGTTAGTGTACTTGGCTGATACCGGAAAAGGAATCCAGGGCTGGAGCAAATCTTTAGTCGATTCCTGGTGTGCTCCCCATGTACATCGTGTGGATTGAATTACTAAAGTGCAAGTTCAAAGCAACAAATGTAGCAAGCGCTGACGGTCGTCTGCTTTGTTTGCAACAGCAGTCCAGAGCTAAAATTTTAGTGCAGGCTTGTGGGGCCAGTCAACATCAAGGCTCCATTACCCGAGAGGGGCGGATACTTCCTGTGTGGTGGGGTCTAGAATGGTTATATGGGATAGACTTCCCACACAGATCATGGCTAGCTTAATTATGTGAGAGACTAATGGACCTTAGAGTCAATTAATGAAGTGTAGTCAGTTTGAGAATCAACACAACTGTAAAAAAAATTCTTACAGGGCATTGGCTGCCCAAACCATAACACAAGCCAGTGGAACAATATTTCCATACATCGAAATCATCAAGGCCACAATTGTGAACAAGTTATTCATAGACCGGTTAGGATAAACAAATGATTTACCAAAAGCACATCAACATGGGTTATGGGGTTGTAATAACCTAAACAAACAAGCATTTACAATGCAATAGGTCTCGCATTTGCAAAAGTTAGAGCTATTGGCATTGTTAACGACAAACCTTTTATTTTGAAAACAGATAAATAAAAGCCATTGTCATTTACAATCCCAATAGTTTAATTTCTGGCAAATGCGAGACTTATTGCATTTGCAAAGCAATAGGTCTCGTATTTACGCAAGTTTGAGCTATTGACATTGCAAATCACAATGCGTTTTATTTATGTTTCAAAAACCAAAACATAAATGATAGGCATTGTCATTTACAATGCCAATAGCTCAAACTTGCGTAAATGCGAGACCTGTTGCATTGCAAATGCTTGTTACAGCAGGGCATAAACAGCAGCAAATTGTCGAACCTTAGCCATTTTGGAAGCTACCAACACAAAGGTGTCTGATTTCTGGCGAGTTACAAAACAATTACAGCCAAATTGCTATGGCCCTTTGATATCCCCAACCTGCCCAGGCTTCAAAGTTTCCCACAGTACAGTTTCTGGATACTCAGCCTAAACACGGACAAGATTCAGGCACACAAACACACTTATATGGCACAACAGAAAGGAAAGGCGTCCCCTGCAGTGGCCTGGTAAGCAATGCCTCGGGCACCGGCACTTTTCCATTTACAAATTAAGCACTGCATGACCAATACAGAGGAATAAAAACAGTAACTCTAGTGCATTTTTTAATACAACACTTTGGAGCACTTTTCTGCATATTAAATATCTGGTGTTAGGTAACCCCTTCCGTGCTCATGACGAGCTCAGCTCGTCATGAGGCACGGTGCTCGTGTGCTCAAGACGAGCTGGGCTTGTCATGACCACACCCATTAACATTATGGTCCAGCACAGAAGGGGAAGTCCAAGAGCAGCCAAGGTGTTAAGCTTAGTAGCTGTAATGGTGCTCAATGTACTGACCACCGTAAGCATAGAAGGCTGAACTGATTTTGAGGCGATGTGAACCTGCAACTTTTAGATGTACATGAATATTAAAATTACTGAGCAATCGGGCAGGCTACATTCGTGGAAGTGCAACCATAATAAGTTTGTTCCACCACTACTAGACACTGCCCCCCCTTACCTAATGAAGGTAGCCTTCCCTGACCCCCCCCAACCTCCACCCAAAAAAAATCGATAAAAACGTATCTATAAAAACTTTTTTTTTTTCAGATAACACACTAACCATGCACCTCCCTCTGAAAGGATACCTCCCTGCAACCCCTTGGTTTCATTTGTCCACTAATGCAATCTATTCCCTTTAATCCCGTTTCAGATGAGTACATGCACCAGAAGGATGGCAGAAACCCTCACCTCCAAGTGATAATATGGACAACTATTATAGTCAAATACTGTAAGATGCTGCTTTTTGGTAGGCTGCCTAGAGCATCTTACATTGCAGAATATAAACAGGAAAGACATGTGTGCACCAGACAGTTGTATATAATAGAATATGCTAATTAGGGAATGGGCTACAGAAGTGCACTCCCTTACTTCCGAGTAAGATGGTGACTGTGCATATACACTGGTATAATACTTCACAAGTAAATGCAGTTACAAGTTAATTCCCACAGAATGGGGAATAACTGAAGATACCGAGCGGAATTCCACACAGTATTTTATTTTTTATAGGGATTAATTGTAGGAGGTAAATGTGACAGATGGCCAGGGGCGGCTCGGCATCTGGCAGTACTAGATAAGAAAGGAAAGGAAGCTGCTTTGTGGGTAAGTATTACATACTCCTGTGTGCTGGTATGGGGTGAGGCAGGGTCCAGTAAACAGAGCAGGGCTATATTGTATAAAAAAATACAGAAACTGACACAAACACACAGTGAGGACACATGGCAGCGGGTGGGTGGGGGAGCTAGATGAAAGCGGGCTCATGTAGAATATAAGAAAGATATGCAGCCCCCACCCCTATACACCTGAGGCCCCTGAAGCCCCTGCTATGCTTAGGAGGGGGAGTATGTGGGGCTACAATGCCTCCTACTTCCTGGGAAAGTACATTTAAATGTAAAGGAACAGCAAAACTCGGGTAGGTGGGGGAATAAATTATAGCGCAGCAGCAGTAATTAAGGTTTGAGTCCCGGCGTGGGCAAGAAAAATGCTAACTAGGGAAGGGGCTATAGAAGTGCACTCCCTTCTGAATCTGTTGGGGCAGCAAGTGGGGGCTGGGTGAAGCTGCACACGTCCAGCCTGGCAAGGCAGAAACCAGGAAAGGGGGATTTGTGGCAAGAGAACAGAGAAGCGGTCTCCGGAGGCAGAGAAGGGCTGCAGCTGTTTTTTCCAGCTCCCCCTCTCTGTCCCTACGGTGGTTGCCCGAGCATGGGGAGATGGAGTGCCCGCTCTGCCTGGCTCAGTGCTGGAGGGGCACGCAGGAGGCTCTGTTAGGCTTGCTCTCGCTGAAGGCTGAGCTGGGAGGAGAGTATGGGAGGGAGGTGTGATGGCTGCGGGGCACCTTCCATCAACGGGGGGTTGATGGGAAGGAGCTGTGCCCATGTACGCTATAACACTACCATATAATATGCAAAAAATATATATATATATTTTCCTAAGCATTAGTTAACAACAACAACAAAAAAAGTAATGCAAATACACTCGCAGGCCATTGGCTGGCTGTCACCCGCTCCGTACTGGTGAGCAATGTGTGCATTCCCGGAACATTTGTTCTCCATTCCCCGGCAATGCCTGTGTCCTTTCTTGACTCCTCCCGTTTGGTTTTGTTACGGCTGCTCTCAACATTATTATTACGTTGTGAGTTCTCGATCTCCGCGGTCCGGAGACACTCGCCACCTTCCCAACCCACGGGGGTCTGCTAAGGTACTACTCACACAGCACCAACCAACGGGAGCAACTTGTAGGGGAACACTTCTGGGGCTGCATGGCCGTCTCTTCCGGGGCAGCAGCTGGAGGAGGACTCTCCCGGGATAGGCGAACCTTCTTCTTCATGGCTGTCATCCTTTCTGGCCAATCACAGGATTGATAGCGAACTACAGTCACGAAGGCCCGCCCAGTATCTCTACGTAGCCTGTCAATCACTGTAAACTCGCTTTTCCTTTCACCGCCCCTTGCCTTCACTTCTTGAACTTGGTTAGAGTAGCAAGGAAAGCGGAGACAATCGGATTTGACGGTCTTCTGGTGTGTGTGTGAGTGTGTGTGTGTGTGTGTGGCGTGTGTGTGTGTGTGTGTGTGTGTGGCGTGTGTGTGTGGGCGGCGTGTGTGGCATGTGTGTGTGGCGTGTGTGTGTGTGTGGCGTGTGTGTGTGTGTGTGGCGTGTGTGTGTGTGGGCGGCGTGTGTGGCGTGTGTGTGTGTGGGCGGCGTGTGTGTGTGTGTGGGCGGCGTGTGTGTGTGTGTGGGCGGCATGTGTGTGTGTGTGGGCGGCATGTGTGTGTGTGTGTGTGTGGCATGTGTGTGTGTGGCATGTGTGTGTGTGTGTGTGTGTGGGCGGTGTGTGTGTGTGTGTGTGTGTGTGGGCGGCGTGTGTGTGTGGGCGGCGTGTGTGTGTGTGCGGCGTGTGTGTGGGCGGCGTGTGTGTGTGTGGGCGGCATGTGTGGGCGGCATGTGTGGGCGGCGTGTGTGTGTGTGGGCGGCGTGTGTGTGTGGCGTGTGTGTGTGGCGTGTGTGTGTGACGTGTGTGTGTGGGCGGCGTGTGTGTCGTGTGTGTGTGTGTGGTGTGTGTGTGTGTGGCGTGTGTGTGTGTGGGCGGCATGTGTGGCGTGTGTGTGTGGCGTGTGTGTGTGTGTGGGCGGCGTGTGTGGCATGTGTGTGTGTGGGCGGCGTGTGTGGCGTGTGTGTGTGTGGGCGGCGTGTGTGTGTGTGTGGGCGGCATGTGTGTGTGTGTGGGCAGCGTGTGTGTGTGTGTGGGCGGCGTGTGTGTGTGGGCGGCGTGTGTGTGTGTGTGTGTGTGTGTGCGGCGTGTGTGTGCGGCGTGTGTGGGCGGCGTATGTGTGTGGGGGCGGCGTGTGTGTGTGGGGGCGGCGTGTGTGTGTGTGGGCGGCGTGTGTGGGCGGCGTGTGTGTGTGTGGGGGCGGCGTGTGTGTGTGTGTGTGTGTGGCGTGTGTGTGTGTGTGTGTGTGGCGTGTGTGTGTGTGTGCGGCGTGTGTGTGGGCGGCGTGTGTGTGGGCGGCGTGTGTGTGGGCGGTGTGTGTGTGTGTGTGGCGTGTGTGTGGTGTGTGTGTGTGTGTGGCATGTGTGTGTGTGGGCGGCGTGTGTGGCATGTGTGTGTGTGGGCGGCGTGTGTGGCGTGTGTGTGTGTGTGTGTGCGGTGTGTGTGTGTGTGTGTGTGCGGCGTGTGTGTGTGTGTGTGTGCGGCGTGTGTGTGTGTGTGTGTGTGCGGCGTGTGTGTGTGTGGGCGGCATGTGTGTGTGTGTGTGTGCGGCGTGTGTGTGTGGGCGGCATGTGTGTGTGGGCGGCGTGTGTGTGTGTGTGTGTGTGTGTGTGTGCGTGCGCGGCGTGTGTGGGCAGCGTGTGTGTGTGTGTGCGGCGTGTGTGGGCGGCGTGTGTGTGTGTGGGCGGCGCGTGTGTGTGTGTGTGTGGGCGGTGTGTGTGTGTGTGTTTGGGCGGCGTGTGTGTGTGGGCGGCGTGTGTGTGTGGGCGGCGTGTGTGGCATGTGTGTGTGTGGGCGGCGTGTGTGGCGTGTGTGGGCTGCGTGTGTGTGTGTGTGTGGGCGGCGTGTGTGTGTGTGTGTGGGCGGCGTGTGTGTGTGTGGGCGGCGTGTGTGTGTGTGTGCGGCGTGTGTGTGTGTGCGGCGTGTGTGTGTGTGTGTGTGTGTGTGGGCGGTGTGTGTGGGCGGCGTGTGTGTGTGTGGGCGGCGCGTGTGTGTGTGGGCGGCGTGTGTGGGCGGCGTGGGTGTGTGTGGGCGGCATGTGTGTGTGTGTGTGTGTGTGTGTGTGTGTGTGTGTGTGTGTGTGTGTGTGTGTCCGCGTGTGTGTCTGTCTGCGTGCGCGCTCCATTGTGACTGGGATCAGCATGCCGGGATCGGAGCGTGTGTTCAAGCGCGCGACCTGATCCAATTCCGGCAGGCTGCGCGTGACAGTCTCTTGTTAGTCCTTGAAAGCAGAACCAACAGCAATAGGCTCGCTCTGCGACAGCAGGGCTTTTTGCCCTGCATCGCAGGTGTGAGCCCTAGTAGATTATAAACAAAACAGATATTCTCAGAATAAATGAGTGGTTACTACTCTAGAAAAAAATCCCAACTCTGTGGAAAATGTGCACTTCACAGACTGCACAAGCCATCTCTACCTTCATCCATTGTTAATGGATAAGAGCGATTCAAATACAATTAGAGTACTGGGATGAGGCAAGTACGTCGCAGGAGGTTTGAGAACGAAGACTGGGGTTAGGAAGACAGGGAAATTACTAATTCACACAAACATTTGCAAAATACCTTAAACAGAATATAATCTGAAGTAGCAAAACTTGACTGCCTTATTTAACAAAACCCCACCGAAATACTTTTTAGAGAAAAAATTACAGCTACGTAAAGTAGTTTTCAGCCTGGACGCAAACTTGTTAACCACAGCATCTAAAAGTACACTATGCCTGAAATGGATCTGAATGCCTCGCCCTTTCAATATGGTCCCAATTTAACACTGTAGCAAGCATTCTACCTGAGATGCGGAGGTTCGTCATTAGAGCTTAGAAGATCATAGACGTCTGACGATATCAAATTGTGGTTATAGAACAGTTTTGCAAATCTTACAAATTGCTCTCATTGGAAAACTGCTTGAACCTTCCCTGAAAAGAAATCAGTCAAGTGCAGTTAACATTTTCTGAATTAGAAAGGCTGACTCCTTCACTAAATTAAAAAATAATGATCAGTGTGTTGGTGAGGCTACTCTACAATTTACACAGGCTCCCCTGTGGAAAGTGTTCTCTGCCACTCCCCACTCCCCCCCACCTACAAGAATGTGTGGTTAGTGAACTACGGTGAATCAAGTGACACTTAATACTGCCTAATTTGAAGGCTGGGATATCTCCCCCAAGTCAATGTCTGCATGAAAGGGGCCGCGTGCTCCCAATTACGGTAACAATGGAGATTAAGAAACGTCTAATTGTAGTGATGCACCTAACCCAGCAGCGCAGTTTATTACCCACTGATCTGGCAACGACCACGTCAATTAGCTTGTTGAAATCCAAAGCTAGCAGACCGTTAAAGGACATCCACTTATGTGCCTTTTGTTAGTTCGAAGGGCATATGGGAATACGTCAGCACTTATGAATATACAGCCATTTACTGCCTTCATTGTCCATTAACTATTGGCAGGAAAGCGATTGTGACCTGCTGTCTATATGTTTCTGCTAGCGACACATATGAATGTATTCATAAGATAATAATTTTAGGTGAGAAATGATATCAGTCCCCACAATTTATTTGCAAACGCATCTCTTTCGACTTCCCGCACGCTGCCGAAGGCTCGATGAAAGACAATGCTTTAGACCACGGCGTGGCTTTAGCAAGAAGTCATTGAAAGAAAGGCCCGTCCGCCCCAGTGACACCGAGCATCCTTCAGGCTCTGCTCCTGACTTGGCTCGGGAGGGAACATCTTCAATTAAGGGCTGCAAAGGGGCCGAGCGATACGTGGCTAACTACCCGCACAGAAGGGTACAGCCCCTATTCTGTCGCTCCTAGGGGCTCACAGCGCTGTTCTAGTAAATGCATATTTTCTCTACTTTCCGTATATGGTTAGAAAAAAAAAAAAACAGTCGAATTCTCAGCATATGCGTCGAACATTAGGGAACAGAACATTAGCACTTTTATATTTTATGATAAGATGAGTTCATTTCACAGTAGGCAGCATGGTTAAGTGCCGGAGATGTGTGCACTATACAGAAAGGTGCTGCTGCAGTAACTCTGCCCTCTAAAACACAAGCAATGAAGTCAGCCATGACACGAGTCGCTGCAAGACTAACCACTGGGACTGTGGCAAGTCTGTAGAGATCCTAGAAGGTGCTTTTCCAACCTAGGATTATGCAGCAGACCAGAGTCAAGAGTACTGACAACTGGCAGGGGGTAAGGCTTCTTTACAAGCCGTACTTCCACTTTCCCTTGAGCGCAGGTTCACACATACCATATAAGGGTTTGGGTTTTTACTATTTCCTGTGCAGATTTTTATGCCTCGTCCTTTCAAACCTGTTTGAGAGTTGCATACGTCAGAACCACACGAGACTCAATTCCCATTCCAAACCCAGTTGACAGAGCACAGTGCGAGTGTAATCGTTGCTTCTGGTGAGTGCTCTACTTGCAGATTCCTCATCGCTTGAATAACCCAGGCGCTAGTCTGGATACAGAAACTGCTGCTATAGCTCTCATATGCCAGTGAGGTTTATAGCTCCATCTCGATGGCCGAAGTGGAGTCATGGTGTAGTCACTCTAGTTACATAGTAATCACCTCAGCACCCAGACGTCAGTTCTCTGTCCGTATTTATATGTGCGTTCAGAGGAATAGATGAGGAAAGATGACAAGAATTATAGCACTGCAGCAGATAAGCAATCTAATTTGGAACCTTATTAATCAGGACCATGATCAAACCTCAGTATGGGGAGGTAGGTGGGATCGGTGAGAAATCTCTAGGTAGACAGAATATCCACAAGAAAGATGGAACCAAAGGTAAGTAACCTTTTCTTCTGATCAGCATTTTTTTCTGCAGATTCCTTATAATTCTTAATAGATTTCTTTAGGAGTACCCCTACCCAGCAGCGAGTCTGAAGGAATGGTCCGACAAGGAAATACTAGAGGACCCAGTACGTGAAATGGTCATCCCTCCTCACCTCTGAATCCAATCAGTAGGCGTTAATAGAAGCTGTTGTCGCCGCTCTGCAAATCTCAGCCACAAGGACTCCCAACGCTAAGGCTGTGGTGTAAGACTCCTCCCTGGTGGATGGGGCCCAGACTGCCTCAGGCAGTTCATACTTCGCAAGGGTGTAGCACATTGTGATGCATAACAAACTTTAACGGGACAAAGTCCTCTTCTGGACAGTCTTTCCCTTCTTGAAACCTGGGTTTCATAAAATAGGCCTGGCATAGTTCTACAAGGTGTGCTTTCCCATCCATGGATATATAAGTGAACTTGGTTCAACGCACCAACGATGAATGTGAAAGACAGGTTACAGTAGCCCTGCAAAACACTGTTCAATCTGTTACTGAAATAGAGGTATTACTTTTGGGTTACTAACAATCCCTATGAATGGATCAGGGCAAGGTGTACAGTAACAAACCTATTTCTATATTCATAATATTATACATGCACTACATTAAGAAGAATGAACACTCTCGTAAAAAGTATTTATTATTACAGGACCAACCTGTTTCTCAGTACATCTAAAACAACTACA